>NC_063192.1:15509048-15809048 GCF_017589495.1 Alosa alosa
ATGAGTGCGCACCCCCCGAGCCTGTCACGGGAGGAGTCCGTGTTTTCTTCTTTCATTTTTTACATTTCGCCAGAGGAGCAAAATCCATGTGTGTGTGTATGGATTTGTGCTTGACGGGGGCATCTTGATCCATCTCATCTTCTTCACTATCCACACACACACACACACACACACACACACCTCTTGAATGCTCATGAATATCTCTCACATATTTCACAGACGAGATTTGACATTATCCAGGCGTTTGACGAGCCCGTCTAGATGTAAGTAAGGGTTAGTTAAACCTTGCACGTACACACACACACACACGCACACACACACGCACACACACACTGTCCTGGAGGAATTTTTCCCATCTAAATATTCATCTCAGCAAGTGTAACTTAGCCACACGGCCAATTACAGACTCCTGCACTAATTATCACTCCTCGGCACAAACAAATATGATGACATCTTATTTTGATGCTAATGAACTGTAATGGCCACAAAGGGAGTTGAGTGCGTATTCAAATAAGGGCTGTTCCACACGAACAACAGGACAAACACAAAACTGACAGGGAGAGAGAGAGAGAGAGAGAGAGAGAGAGAGAGAGAGAGAGAATGATTCAGAAAGAGAATGAGTGGGTGAAGGAGAGCAAGATAGTGAGAGAAACAGAGAGCGGGATAAAGAAAACACATCAAGACAGAGAGAAGAGCTTAAGTGCTTCAACTACATTAACAGTAACTGTCGTTATTTATGGGATGGCTGGTCACTCATCTCTTTCTCCCTCCCTCATTCTCTCTCTCTCTCTCTCTCTCTCCCTCTCTCTCTCTGCTGTGTTAGTGTCGGCTTGGCTTAGTCCACATGTTTTACTGCCTGCTCTGAGCGCAGAGCACATGGCCTCAGTCACAACTCACCATCCGCTTCCCCAGCCATAAACCAGATCATTAGCATAACCAGATATCACACACGGCAAGATTTCACACCCGTCAGCCACTTACTCTCGCCCTGTGACACACACACACATACACACAAACCTTGCAGACACATACACACCTCTCTCTCACACACGCATGCATTTAATCAGCATCTTAACAAGCAGCTGTGCATGCCATTGCCGAGATGATTACTTGATGGGAGAAAGATAAACAAATCTCTCCACTATAAATAGCAAATGGGAAAACGTGCACACAACCAAGATATATGTGTGTTTGCAGGAGCTGTTTTACAAGGATCACACATAAACACACAAAACACAAGTGTCTACACGGGTACAAGTTTCCATTTTTATGGTGCGTTACAGTGGTGGAAACGTAGCCCACAAACAGCTGGATCTGTCTGCGGTTTCTCAACTCGTTAATGAGCGCCAACAAGGGCCTATGCCGCCAAACTCAACCACCCAGCCCTCTCCCCTCCCCTCGCCTCCCTGCCTGTTTACCAGGCGCGCCTCTTCCAAGACAAGTACAGCTTTGATGGGGGAAGGGGGGGGAGAGGAGAGGAGAGGAGAGGAGAGGAGAGGAGAGAGTTAGACAGAGGAGAAGAGAGGAAAGGAAAGGAAAAGAGAGAGAATAAAAAGAGAGAGATGGACCAGAGGAAAGGAATGCCAATTCAGAATTGAAACGTCCCAAAATTAAGTCGGCAACAAAGACCTAACCTGTTGTCACGCCACGCATGCTCAGACCAATGAAGGCTGACCGCCCACACAGATGGTGGATATCACACATCCATGAGCGGAGCACGAGGTGAACATAAGCAAGACTCCTGGGAGATGGGTTGGGAGGAGAGGGAAGAGAAGAGAGAGGGGGGGGGTGAAAAGACAATGGAGCAGGAACGGAAAAGAGGGAGCAAGGGGGGGGGACAACCGGAGAGGAAGAGAGGATGTTCGAATTCCAGTCCAGCAGTTTAGAGCCCGCTCCAGCTCTGAAAGGAAGGGAGAGAGACAGAGGGGGAGAGAGAGAGAGAGAGAGAGAGAGAGAGAGAGAGAGAGGGGGGGGGTGGAGGAAAAGAGAGTGAAGTCTCGCAGGCTGGCTGTCACACAAGCGAGAGTGGTGGAGACAGCCAGGGACAATAAGCGGACGAACAGCATGGAGATTATCTAATGAATGTGGAGGATAAGGAAAAACAGTCCAATGTTGCAGTTTCAAAACAGCTGCATACACAATCTGTGCCATTTATTAAGCGCCTGCAAAAGTGTAGTCTGTCAACACACTTTCACAGGGGCCAAAACATGCACAGCAATGCATCTGGTTTAATTTCGGTGGAAAACATCTTTGCTGACTGAAAAGAGACATCTGAAACATGCGTGGAGAGTCAATAGCAATCAACACGTATTCATAGGCCCCTGCCGAACTATGCTCACTTAACTTGTCAGAGCCAATTCTGTTACATGGAAATATGCAAATACCCCGCCGGGTCTGATGCAGCCATTCTGGTGGCAAAAACAAATGTTTTGGGGGGGGCCTCCAATGTTTGGCACACTGAAGTGGCTGTGGATGACACTTGAATCTGGTCGAGATGCCATTTCCCTTTTCATGCTCTTTCATGTTGTTTGGAGTAAGGCTGCAAAAGCCCCTCTTGTATTGGACTCTGGGAGTGCAGAGGAGAGTGGGAGGAAGAGTTGGGGGGTGGTGAGAGGTTGAATCAATGCATTCTCTAAGGCCCCTCTCTTCTAGCTTCAATGAACCGGCTTCAGGGAATATATGAAAGCATAAGGAAAGGCTATGAACCACCAGACCCTGACAGCAGTTAGACACGGTCACAGTGAACATCTAAAATGCACCAGAAAAAGGCCCAACAACTACCAGCAGCCTGCAGGGCAAAAAAAACAGCCATGCATGAGTTGGCAGTAATTAAAATCTTTATAAGGAGTGATAACTAAATAAATATGCCTAGCAAAACGCCCACTCTTGGGAACCCAGTGATATCCGGCTTTTGTCTGTGACGATACTTTGTAATAAAAAAAAAAGATAGGAATTGTAAGCATGGTAAGACTGTTACATCTAATTGCTACTTTGTCTTGTTAGTGTCACGGCATTTGTTACATCCAAATTCAGACACATCACGAAGGGAGCACCGGGCATATTATAGCGAGGAGACACGCCAATCAAAGTTCACTTGCATGAAGCACCGTACACTTACTTCATTCAGAGGCGTCGCTGCTCATTCCCTGGAGTCCCATCCGATCCGTGTTAAAGCGCAATCCAAAAACAACAACACTGAAAAGCGGAGAAATTAAAAAAACGACACCGGAGCCTAGCCAACACAGTCTATAGATCCCATTATGTGTGCGCTACATTGTTCGCAAGCGGCGGAGATTAGAGGTAGCAGTGAGAGCAGACTGGTGGGAATAGGCGGAGCGTTTTTACGCATCCCCCAAAACAGAGTTTTCAATGAAGCTGCTTTCTAACAGGCGGGGTCGTGATACTTAATATTTAATTTTCTCGCGTATGGGCGAGAACTTAACCGCACTGATGAATACAATATCTCCGCCCACTTTAGGGTGTTTACGTCCGCGTACCCACAACCAGGAACTTCAACCCCGCCTTCAGCACCGCAGCTGGAGTGACAGATGGATATTGCCAGTCGCCTGCCACAGCTAAACCGGGGTTTGACATAGATACTCTGGGTTTTAACAATGACGATTAAAACGAATAGCGAGCCCCAAAAGTGGCAACATCCCCCGTACTCCCCCCAAAAGAATCCTCAATGGTTTAGGACCGTGTGTCAAGAGTCAACATTTAATCCCCCACAGCTAACAAGCTGTCTGTAGTTAAAAAAAAACACCGCAAATACGACATGTGATGGGTTTCCAGCAGGATGAACTAATTTAAAGCTAAAAAAAACAAAACAGTACGAGATACGTTGCAACTCACCACGACATTTTCATAGTAGCCAAATTGTGGTGGTCTGCAACAGACATCAACAAAGGCGTTAAACTGAAATTCAAAATCCCAGTGCTACACAAAAGCGAGAGGAGGGAGAGGCTTCTTGACTTGACACGCCAGGGAAAATGATGACAGCCTATTGTACTTTAGTTAGGGGAGGGCGTGGAGTGAGAGAGAGTGAGAGTGAGGCAGAGAGGGGGAGAGCGAGGGAGATTCCCAGGCGAGTTTGGTGATGAACAGGCATGCTGGGAGCACTGGGAGCTCAGCTGGGACTGTTTGCCCAAAGCCGTGAACAGCCCTCATCAAGGCCCTCATAAAATATTAATCCTGCACACAAAAGCACCAACACCCACGGACCACCACACACGGCTCAGCACACATGGAGGGGGGCCGGGAGGGTCTACTGACCAGGCAGGACACATGAAGGGATGGGGAGAGGGGGAGAGGGACAAGCCGTGAGGGCCAGCTACTACGGAGAGATAAGACACATGGGGAGGAGAGAGAGAGAAGGGAGGGGGAGAGAGAGAGAGAGAGTGTGTGGGCAATGATAGAGAAACAAAGAGAGATAGGTAGTTACAGTTGCATAAAAATGGGAAAGATACTGTGGCCGTTGGTAAAAGACAGGGAGATGGGTAGAGAGAGGGAGATAGAGAGAGAGATGGAGAGGGAGGGAGAGAGTTACTGTGGCAGGCAGGCAGCGAAGGGACCATAATGAATGGAGGGAGAGGGGGAGGGGAAAGGGTGAAGGGTGACACGCAGTAATTGGGGGGAAATGTGTGTGACGGAGGGAGGAAACCATTATTGGCAGGTGAAGAAAAAAATCAGAGGCATCCACCAAATAATGAAATGACCAAGGTTGAGGAGGGGAGGGGGGTAAAGACAGAGAGAGAGAGAGAGAGAGAGAGAGAGAGAGAGAGAGAGGGAGGGAGAGAGAGAGAGAGAGAGAGAGAGAGAGGGCGAGAGAAAGCGAGCGAGTGTGTGCACACACACACACACACACACCCTTTAGAAAATAAGAGCACATGGAGACATTTCTTTTGAAGGTAGTTGTCGGAAGTGCAAGGCTGAGATCTTTTTTTTTTTTAAAAAGATGAGAATATTTTGGCTGGCCGGGGCGACTTTTCACACCACCAGGGCCAGGCCCTTATTAATGCAAACAGCACAGCATTCCCAGTCTTTGGGAGCGCAGGCCCCGACGGCCCCTGAGAGCCTTGGCAGAGTGGCGGCCCAAGCAGTTGTCTAGCAGCATTCAGTGCTCTGGGCAGAGGAAGCCAAGGCCTGGGCACTCTAGCAAACAATGAGGAGGCTGTGTGAGGATGCAAGCCCGGGCCCTCCCCTCCTCCAAACACACAGGGCTGCACCAAGGACACACACTCAATTAGGTGTCTGCAAATACACACACACACAAAGATACAGACAAAAACACTTGCACACACACACACACACAAAAACCTGCACACAGTAGCAGATTCAACAAAACAAATAAGACTAGGCTTCTTTTCACAGTCTTGTCACAGGCGAGGGATGCATGGTCCATAGCAACACTGCAAACAACACACACACACACACACACACACACACACACACACACACACACACAGACACGCACATACAAATACATTCACATAAAGCCACGCTGACACAACCCTGAACAATAGCACTGATTACATGCACGCCAAATCGATTCAAATGTCGCATATTTTTGGCAGTCAGTTATTTTGTCAGTCCGGAAGATGCTGCAAAGGCTACTGCTCTCTCTTTTTGTACACAACCAATCCCACTTCCACTCTGGTCTACTGACCGAGATTAAAATGGCTGGCAGGAGGCGATTCCTATAAAAGGCAAATATATGCAAGAAAAACAGAGCACAGACAGAGCACTCTTCATAAAAACACATTCTGCTTAGTGCAGGTGTGATTATACCTCACAAGCAGATACCACACACGAGGGCAATTACACATATCTAAAAATCAAATAATGATTTTTGCACTGCATTTATATCTTTGGATGGTTTTAAATCATTGAATGGCTTAGCCCCATCATATATCTCTGACATGTTAACTGCATATACTCCAGCCAGATGCCTCCGGTCCTCAAGCAAAGGTCTCCTCTTAATCCCGAGAATAAATACTAGTTCCGCTTATGGTGGTCACTATGCCCCTACACTCTGGAACTCCCTACCTTCTGAACTGAGATCTTCTCAATCAGTGAATTGATTTAAAAACAGACTGAAAACATATTTATTTGCCTCAGCTTTTGGTTAAAATTTAAGGTCTTTCCAAGTTGGTGTGGCGACTTTCATACTCATGATTTTCATACTCATGAATCATTTCATTCATGATTACTTTTATCAGAAACTTTTATTTCTATTACCATTTTATTTTTTTATTTTTATTTTATTTTACTATCAATGTGTTTTAATGTCTATTTGATAATGTTTTTCTAAAAGCGCATTGAGTCTGTGTATGCCATATGAAATGTGCTATATAAATAAACTTGACTTGACTTCAGTGCTTTCTGGTACCTGCTACGACATTTGAAAAAGGAAGTGAAAAAATATAAAACAAAAACTGTTGTTCTTTATCTGTGTGGCCCACGTAAGAATGTGCGTCTGCTGACGTCATAAGCAGTGAATCCTCTTGGCTTGTGCGTTTGCTCTTCTGTGGGGTCTTCCACTGACTGAAAGATCGATTGTGCCATTTTTTTTCCACCACCAGGCTCCGGCAGTGACCCAAGAGAGCCGCTGTCAGGATGGACAGAGACTGGAAAACAGGCGCTGGACATTCTTCATCTCCTTCTCTCCAGTCCATCACTGTGTTTGGGTCTTTCCGTCTGCCGCCCACCCCATCGGCCACTTCCCACCCCCATCTCCCCCATCCGCTCCGCTCCACTGCGCAGTACACAGTACAGTCCAGTCATGGAGCGCGGCTCAAAAACGCACAGACAAGCGTGACTATTAAAATATCAAAGCGGGCTATGATAAAGATGGCCAGTGTGTGTGTTGGCGGAAGCGGGCTGACCTCCCCTGTGTTTCGGACGGCTCCCGTCAGGACGCTGAATGGTGCCACTGTGGCTGAAGGTGACCTCTGACCTCGAGCGCCGTGGCGCAGCTTCCTCCTCCAGCATGGTGAGCCAAATATGCGTCCGTCGGGAATAATGAGCTGGCCAGGCCAATTACAGCCGGCTGCTCCGACTCCCATCTTGGTTTTCCAGCAACACACACTGCAGATGAGATGTAGTGGAGTGTGTGTGTGTGTGTGTGTGTGTTTGGGGGATATCCACAGTGTAATCAAAGACTTGCCTCAGAGCTTTGCACCAACAGCTAGCACCTGCATTGTCTTTGTATAAACAACAACCATCTTCATTGTGATATGAAGGTATCAGGGTCACTTAAAAAGCTGCTGCTACACCCTTACATCTCTTCAGAAAGAAAAAAAACATACAGTTTGACACAGTTAGCACACTGCGTCCAAATAGAGGGTGAGAGCCCAAACAAATGTAGCTTGTATAGCCACAACTGCCGCCTCACAGCACCCTGATCCCACACCCCAGAGCGGCTCGACAAACTTCTCTCCTGACTCAAGCCGAGGAGTTTAATGAAGCTGAACTCACGGAGTCTCACTCTGGGACTGGCACGATAACACGTCCTCTGCTGAGACACATTAGCACCATTCCCCTGGGTGCCTGTCTGAGCAAAACAATCACAGGCAAAGGCAAACAGCCTTGTTTATTTTGATGAAGATAACAGTGGTGTGGCGGCGCAGAAGCACTCCAATGGGGTTGGCGGAGTAGCTTTTACTTTTTGTCGAGATTTTTATCAACTAACACGCGCCTTGCTCCTGAAATAGCAGCAGGCGCTGGCTTAAGCCTCTTCCAAGTCTTCGGGGAATGAGATCCTCTCAGAGTTTCACAATGTGATGATAAGGACGCTCTTCTTCTGACAGGGCTCAAGCAAGCACACAGAGAGAGTGAGAGTGTGTGTGTGAGAGAGAGAGAGAGAGAGAGAGAGAGAGAGAGAGAGAGAGAGAGAGAGAGAGAGAGAGAGAGAGAGAGAGAGAGAGAGAGAGAGAGAGAGAGAGAGAGAGAGAGAGAGAGATATTCCATAACCATCAAGGTTTTGTAATGTGATATTCCAATTGCACATTTCTCGAGAGGAACGCGAGAGGAGAGAAAAGGAGCGCAGGGGCGTGAAGGCATCTCAGGAGGAACACCAGACCCCAGGGTGCCTTCTTGGCTCAGCACAGACACACCCCAAGAGCCCAAGAAGGCTGGGGGAGCTTAGGGGTTTTGTGTGTGTGTGTGTGTGTGTGTGTGTGTGTGTGTGTGTGTGTGTGTGTGTGTGTGTGTGTGTGTGTGTGTGTGTGTGGGGGGGGGGGCATGTGGCATAACAGGTTAGACAACCTCAAGGACTGCAGTAACAGCAGCAGTAGCAGAAGGAAAATTCACAGGAACTCATGACAAAACCACAGAGAAACCAGCAAGCCCAGGAGAAACAGCCATTATCGCTCCAAAACAGCAAAGCCCATAAAAGAAGTAAAACAAAAACTAAAGGGAAAAAAACCCACACACCCCCTACTAACTCTCTTATTTCTTTATTATCATGGCTGCCAGTGAATGCAGTCAGGCTAGAAACATCAACCGAGTCCTTCATCAATCAGCCGAAATCAAATTTTTGTGCAAATTTCTTCCTATGTTTGCGCAGGAGACGCAATAAGAGCCTGGAGTGGGATGATAAACAAGTGGGTGTTAACAGCGGGGTTTAGCCTAAAGCAGATCTGCAAAGTGTGCATTACTTCACCAACATTAACTGGCCAGATGCGGATAGTCAGCACTTAGCCTGCTCCGGCATCTTTAGCATGCCCTAATCTATACTTTACCCTTTAATCGGCTAAACATCCACGTTCATACATGTATGCAACATGACTACAATTACCCCCCACCCCATTAAAACTCTCCCTCACACACACACACACAAACACAAAACCACACATCTACCCCCTGCCTAGTTGCGAGTGCTCTACCAATCTTATCAGCTTGCATTGCGACACAGATCGGAGATGGATCCGCTTTTCTTTGTCATTACCCTCCTTTATGAAAGGAGAGGGGGAAAGAAAAGCAGATGACACAATTGATGTTTCTGCCAAACAAAGGGACTAAAGAGGATCGCGCAGGGGTTTAGCCGTGAGGGCGGCAGAGGGGTGTCACGAGGGGAGGGGGGGGGGCATGGGGGCGCATAAGCTGGAGTGGTGCGTGTCCACGTTAGACGGCGTGGAGAGACGGGGAGAAAGAGAGAGAGAGAGAGAGAAAAAAAGATAGAGCGAGGGAACGGGAGATCGCACTGAGCGCGCAGCAAGCAGCGAAACAGATGCCGGCGCTTCCAGACAGCTGCGGGAGCAAAGGCACCAATTAGACTGCCACCCCTGCCTCTGACACACATTATTACAGACTCTATAATCTACGCTGGAGATCCGCGGCCTACACGATGCACCACTTCACGGAAGGAAGGGAGCAGTGACACTAGCAGACAGGGAGGTGTGGAGCAGAAAAAGAAAGCGGAAAGAGAAGAATCTTCTCCAATCATAGAAGAAAAAAAGAGTACACAGTCTAGACCAAAAGAAAAAGTGTACTTGCAATCTCAACTATTAGACTGCAACAAGTCACTCACTAACTAAACACTTAGCCTTCTACTGCAACAGAGAGAGAGAGAGAGATAGAGAGAGGGAGAGAGCGAGAGAGAGGGAGAGTGTGTAAGCAACATATAAAGAGAAAGAGTGTGTATAAGCAGCATAAAAAAAGAGCGAGAGAGCGAGAGAGAGAAAAGAAAAGAAAGAGAGAAATCAAATCTTATCCTTTCTCTGCACATCCTTCCCTCCCTTCCCTATGATTATACTGCTCTCACGCTGAGGAGCTGGGCTGGCATGCTGATGACAAGCTGGGGACGTGCTGAGGAGAGCATGGGCCTTCCTGTCCTCCCTGAATTGGTCATCTCCTGCCAGAGACAGCTGTTAACCACAGAGAACTGCGACTGCTCCCACTGTGACCCCAGAGATAAAAACCAGCACCCATAAACACCCTCTCCAGGCTCCAGCAAACCACTGGCTCACCAGGCCAGTTATTAGCCAGCAGAGTGCATCAAGGGCCAGACTCAGGCCCCTATGGCTAGGGGTTGATGGGGTGGGCTGGAGGGTGTGGGGGGGGGTTGCCAGTGAGCGTGACAACCAGAGAGAGTGGCTGTCTTGTTAATTGAGATTGGGGGTGGGGGGCATTTTGGCAGACAAAATAGGGTTGAGACCTTGGTCATCCTCCTCGGTAGCCTATAAAAAGCTCATTGTCGACTGGGTAACTTTGTAAAGGCTCATCAACGTGCTTCTGAGAGACGCCGAGCACACAAAACGGGGACACAAAACACACAAAGGGGCCATATTAGCCGGCGCTGGAACCTATGGTCGCCTGACCTCCATCTTAATGGGATAAAAGGCTAAATTTCATTAACTGCTCGCGTGTGGGCAGCCAGGGTTTAGTGACTCAGGATAGGACAGAGGAAGCGAAGAAGAGGTGGCGGTGGGGAGACAATTGTCGGAGAAAGGAGTCCCTAGGAAAGGAAGAGACGGAAAGGAAAACAAAAGGAAAGGGAAGAGTACAGAGAGAGGGAGAGAGGGAGAGAGGGAGAGAGCTGGAGTGTCTGATGCCCAAGAATAGAATGGAATGAGTTTACCAGTGTGCTGCACCCCTCACACAGTAATAAGATGGTTTGAAAACCCATCTTTCAAAAAAAAAATGAGATATACAAACATGCTAACAGCCCATAGTTATGTGCTCCACTTCAAACGCTGTAGTAGAGCGTAACATGCATTTACCAATGGTGGCCCCGTTAGCCCGGACCAGTTAAAGTACACTGGCTGTGGAGAGAGCGGAGCAGTGCAGAAGCCGTGTTTAAAGTAGCACCGGCGGAATAAAGAGCCGCGCTGTTCTGGGAGACTGAGCATTGTTAAACAGCCGGAGCGCGGGAGAGCAAAGCCCGGCCATCAGATAACAATGCCCCGGCCGCTGAAGGGAGGACCACTGGAACATCAGGAAAAGAAAAACACCCATCAGGATTTTCCAGCCGCCTTCTGCCACTAGTTTACCCACATTGCTTGCCTTGGCTCACTTCGAGCGGTTTTTTCTCCTTTTCTTTCCCCCTTTTATTTTTTTCCAAGCACAGAAATAAAGCTATTTCCTGGGGTTTCGTTGGGGAAAAAAAATACACCCACTTAAGAAGATATTGCTTCTTTGGTAAAGGGGGGGGGGTCATTGATTCATCCTTTGTGAGGAAATAATTGTCGTAAGCTCTGTGGTAATTGTGCTCTAATGGGGCTATGCAGGCTACACCTCACTAAATTGAGTTAACCCGCCGACAATATTGAGAAAAATGAACTACCATGGCACGCTGCCTCGGCCGCTGTTGTGTCTATTATCAGCATTGATGATAAAAGCGTTCATATCCTGGCCTGTCGTTGTGCTGTCCCGCTTCTGCTGGGAGACTGACGGCAACTCTGTGTGCGGGAGGGGGGAGTGGGGGTGGGTTGGAGCACCATACAATCAACACTGGTGGCTACTGCCACCCTGCATGCATGGCAAAGCGAACAGAGGACATGAGCGGCTCCCAAACCCAAAGACACTGCCAGGGAGACCTTCACTAACCATCCCACAAAACGCACCTCACCCATCCACCCACCCACCCACCCACCAGCAAAGCACTGGGCGCTTTCATTCATGTCATTTCGTTTCATTTGTTTGGCAAATGGATGAAGGGAAGAAGCAAAGCGAGTGTTGCTGCGTGTTGTGCAATGAAGCGCACCAGGGGGCTGAGTACCTCGTTTTCACCCCCCCCCCAAAAAAAGCGTCCTAGATTATTGCAGCGCAAATCCTCAGACTGTGTGGTATCGCCAATCCCCAGATGGGGGAGGGATTGGAGGGAGGGCGGTGGCCATTTGTCACTGAGCACTAGGGATTCAATGCCTACCGTGTCAGGATGGAGGACTAAAGGGAAAAAAAGAAAGACGCGATTATGGTATATTTTTAAAAGTGTTTTTGTGTAGTTTTTAAAAACAGAGTGCAGTGATGGTTGTTGTTGGTACACAAACACTTACTGCATGTCCACGTTGTGGCCTTATTTTCAAGTAACCAATCCTGATTTTTTTCGAAAGAAATCAATTACGCCTCATAGGGAGATTTGGGGTGGATGTTTGAAGAGGATGAAGGAGCACCCAGTGAAACTCCGCTGGGAAAACGCATGATATATCAAATAAAATTGTGCATGCATTTTTAATGGCACCTTGAGCGCATCCAAGTCTGAAGTTCCTCCTTTGTGCGCTGGGCGCAATCTGACAAGCGACAGGGAGGGGAAGCACAGCGGTTGGCACGATCAAGGGCTCTTCACGCTACACACACTCATATATACATACACACACATATAACGCAACCCCCCTCCCCACACACACACACACACATACACACACACACAAACGCTCTTCGGAGCTCAGTCACCACACTTGACGGGATCGGTGTCTGAGCCGAGAGCCTCTAATCTGTCTGTGCGTGGTCAGGAGCCCCCGTACCCCTGCCCTAATCTCCTGGGATCCGCCCTGGGGAAGGCTGCCTGCCTGCCTGCCTGCCTGCCTGGTGGGGCTAGCAAGGCCCACTGCCCCCTCCTTCAGGACCTCCCTTAGGTTGCCGCTGGGCTGGAGAGGCACCCGGCTGTACCAGGCAGCCACACCTTCACGCCTTTACCACACACATGCATGCACATGCATACACACACAGACATACACACACATGCACTCACACACACATATGGAGGAGGACTGACAAAGGCGCAGGGGGTGGCAGGCTGCTTTTTGATCAGTGGAAAACACACTTCATTTGATCCGTCAACAAGAGCTCATTATGACAATCAAAAACACACACTTCTTGTCGGCTCTATGGCAATATTTTGCGCTTTGGGAGGTGGAGGGTTGGTTTTCTGTAGTTTTTTGCTTTGCATTTGTCTGACAGATTTTGCAGACAGTTCCAGACAAAAGGTAGTCTAGGTTCTACTAGTCTACTCAATTCTTTTCTTTGTTGTTCACAATAAGTCTTCAAAAGGTTTCACAGATTTTTTCGTTCAATGGAACCATGTGACAAAATCTGGAAATTCCATCTGAATGATGAAAAATTAAGCAGATGGTTGGACAGATTGTGTTGTGGAAGCAACGTGTTTAATCGGCCACTGTGCCTGATGAAATGGCCAGTGGTATTTCCGAAGTCCTTTAATTCTTAATACGTAGCCTAGTTTTTTGTTGCAGACATAGAGGCACAAATGCCTTGCTGGTGTCCAGAGAGTTTTGGAAACATGAGGCAAGTGTTAAAATGATAGTCAGCAGTGTGTCAAACCGCAAAAGCAAACAACCCCCCCCCGAGCCACACATGCAGCCAGCCCAAGCACGTTGAAACACAAAACAAAACGGCATGCATGCTTACATTCACAGCAGGACCAAACGCAAAACTGTGAGCCCCCCTCGAGTTAATCTTGTTTTAGAGCAGGTGTAGGCACACAAGCATTTCAAATCCTGCACCCCCTCCTCCTCCTCTTTTCCACCTTCCCTCTCTCTGCCTCAGAAAGGGAGATAGACCCACCCTTGCCTTCTCTACTCATAACTGTCCCCTCCCCCTCTGCTTGCTCTATCTATGAGTCTCTCTCTTTCTTTCTCTCTCTTTCTCTCTGGCTCTCCCACTCTCCCATTATGTCTTTCTTTCACTCTTTTCCTCTCTTCCTCTGCCTCACTCTCTCCCACTCTTCCTCTCCAACTTACACATAGCTGGACCTGACAGACCAGTATTGCCACTCGCAGCTGCCTGTAATAATTTGCATTCCCCAAGCAGCCACTGCGAGCAAACGAGGGATAATTTGCATACCTGTGTAGGAGATGTCAACTGAGACCATACAAACAGAATTACATGGTAACAGATGCCCTTAAGCAGGCATCGTCAAGTGCAGGTCATACACACAAAACGGCATATTTTGAACACATCTAACAATGTGTTGTGAAAAAGTTGTGCCTAAGCTGTGTAACTAGGTTTCAAAAACTCCAGAGACCCCATGCACACAATAAAAGAAGCCACCGGAAGAACACAAGTTATTAAAAGCCACACAACAGATCACAAGGACCTTAACGCAATTAATTAAGCCATTAGACATGGACTTCCACAAGCACACATTCAGACAACTACAAACATGAACGCTGGGAATCTATGATTTGAAATGAGAGTGTGTGTGTGTGTGTGTGTGTGTGTGTGTGTGTGTGTGTGTGTGAGATGGATGCATCATGGTTTCGGGAAGCATGTCCCAAGGTGTGAATAATATCTCTGTGTAGCAGCATGTGTGCATAATGTCTCGGAGCAATATCTGCAAGCACAGGGGGGTGTGGACCAATATTGTCTCATCCTTCCTCAGTAAAATCCTCTCCCTAATCCAGCTTGAGCTGTGAGGGCAGTCTGTGTCAAATTTTCAAACAGATTTGAGACTTGCAGAAATTCCCAACCGAAAGTAAGAATGACTGACATTACACCCTGGAGATTTTAGAGACCACTGCGACAAAGAACAATGCCTCAGTCTCACAGTCTTGCAACCATGATGCAACACGCTCAACAAAATCACAACACAACCCAAATCAACTCAAGCAAAGTCAAGTAGCAGCCACAGAAGCAACAGCAGCAGGGGAGGAAATCTACGGAGGCTTCGTCTTTGCTGTGTTAGGACTAGACTTTAAATGAGCTGCACTGCACCCAACATGTCATGAAGTGGCCTCCCGTGAAATCAGTGTTTTCTGACATGAAGCAAATGCTGTTAACACTTGTTTTTCCCCAGGATCTGAGAGGAAGGGAAGGAATCTGCTGATTAAGTAGAAGCAATTAGCCATCCTTGCTAAGCTACACTGGCTCTTTGGCAATTGTCTAGTACACAGAGCACATTTTAGACTACTTAGAACTGTAGCAGTGGTGACCACATAGCCTACTGTACAGTTTGGGTGGGGGAGTGTGGACAAGATTAGAGATCATTAACAAGAAACATTGTAATCAGGGTTGTGGAAATCCCCTAATCCCAAAGCCATGTGGATGGAGGAGAGGAGATTTGGTGTTATGGGAAGAAATCTAATAATATCAAAGTATACCAAGAAAAGAGGGGTAAGCGAAAGACACACCAGGCACATAAATGTTGCACATTGCACTTTATATCAGTTCAATACAGATTCATTGAAATTGTAATAATTCTCAATAAAATGTGTTGCTTCAGAATTTCACAATGGAAGCATGTTGTGAAACGGTGGCTTGTATCATTGTATATCCTATGCCAAATTCGAAGCAATCAGTGATGGGCAATCACACTGTGGAACATATGACCCTAACCCCAAGGCGCATCTGGTCTCAAATTACAAATGCCATAACTCTGAATCACTTGGACTGTAACACATCACCTAGCCATTCATGTAGCTTCTGATAATTATTCACCAAAATAGTTTGAGGCATGTTACTACTGGAAGAAGGGTATAAGGAAGCACAGCTGTAGATTTCATATAACCGTGGTGGACCAATGACAGTCAGGATGGATGAAAAGAACGTCCACTGTTTGTGGTGTTCTCCAAGATTCGAACATCTTAATGTTGTTGCATTGGAATTGTTACAATGTGTCAAAATTATCTGAGGGTAGATATGGGGGCGTGTAGGCCTACTAGACTTCGCTGGCTTTTAAGCAGAGGAATTTTATTCTCGGACTCCACAAGCGGCAGACACCGACAGGTGAACCATCAGTAATACCAATGACATTCCAATACTTATTTGGGGAACACAATCTGCTGGCCAGTCTAAATAGCCTACACAAAACTGTGTTCACTGGCGGACGTCGGCTCTATGTCAGAGAGGATTTGCTTTATTATTTGAAGCTAGCTAATTATTTCCACTAGAAATACAATTATATCGTGAATGGGTGAATTTGGGCCAGTAAAAACACTTGAAGCCACCGGGCGTGGAAGAATGCAAAGTATTTCGTATGCAAGTGGATTTGCTAGCGTGGGGCTCGTAACGACGCAAATTTAGAATGCTATGCAAGCAGAAATGATACATCTTCCACACAATAAACTAGGATATTCTTAAGAAGTTGGTCGTTAGCCTAGATACACTGTACGAACCTGTTACACTTAAGTTATATGCTCTGACTCTAAAATGGAGAGGGCTGGCATTCCCATTCACACAACTTTCAATTTTATATGGATTAATGTGAGAAAGGGCAACTTCAGGCATTAGGTGAACTTCAGGTGTCGGTTGTCGTTTACGCCAGTGAGCCAACATTAAACCTTATTACCAAAAATGTAATTCGATAACGCTACGTCTACTCTATCGTTACAGGTTTCATGTTGATTCACGTATCTTTTGTAAATACTCAAAACGCTCAAACAATGGACAGTAAGAAATTATCCCACAAATGAACTCGGCATTACTTTAGATCTGGAAACAACAGTGACTTGTAAGCTTTCGGCTAGTCAGGAAAACATACATTTAAAGCGGACTATTTGATAAAACAAGAAAATCAACCTACCTCGCGCAGTTATCGATGCGCTGGGTGTTATCCACGAGAAAATGCACTTCACGCAACTATCCTCTGTATCGCTTAGCCTACATTGAATTTCCAAATGATGTCTGTCAGAGTTCAGGTCTATCACCCCCGCCCCCAAAACTGAAGTGCTATCCAGTGGCTTCTAATTCCCCGACTAGGGACAAGAAACCCACAATGCAACACGTGGAGTCAGATATTCAAGCACAAAAACCTTAAAAGACTTCACTCCCGAGTCGAGAGTCAGCGCCGGAATCTTCAGAGGGAGCGGTGAAGGACGCTATTCGCTGGGTCTCCAGCGCCACCACTTGACCCAAAGTCGGTAACTCTGGTGACGGGATGAGCTCAACTATCATGCGCAGCAAGTAAAACGACTTGGTGTAGCCTATTATAGGATGCAAAGATTTACAGTTGAGTTCCCTGAACCCTATGATCTATGGAATTAATTGTTACTTTAGTGGATATCTAGCTATAGCCTGCCACCAACTGAAAAGTAAGATAACCAGGCCCTATCCGTTTGCAAGTTAGTTTAGACTGTAGCTCAGGCGTTTGACACCTCTAACAATATCATGCAGTAGCCTAGGCCTATTCCTGAAAAAGCTACATCAATATTTTTATTCAATTTATAAACACTGCTGAAACTGATGACCAATGTGACACCTCTATCACAGCCTGCCTCGTAATGGCTTTGTATATTCCCTGTAACTTTACAACAAATACCTTCCAACACTATTATAAATGACCATGAGCAAAATGCATTCATGTGCAAAAATGAATAGCGTACACATAAAAAAATAATGAAACAAGGACACAGCCAATAAATCAGTTATAATTTTATTTACCTAATTAAAAATGGCACTGAGGAAATAATAATAATGTGCATAGAGTCTTTGTGGGGCAGGTTTCAGCAGCCTTCTGATTATGCTTGGACTGATGCTGCAGAGCGTTCTGATTTTTAGAAGGCCCCCCAAATACAATTGGCCAGTATTGCTTGGAACCAGTGGAGGCACGCTGACTGACCTGAAGATACATATAAATGATGTCTGGGCAAGAGTTCAAATAGAATTCTCTTCCATACTTGTGCAAATTCCTGAGGGGATATTACTCATCAGCCAAACCATCATCAACATATTCATTAGCATCTACTAAATAAGGAAATCTCTACATGTTAGGATTACTAGAACTAATAATACAAAATAATTGTGCAAGAACTGACTTTATAAAATCCTTTTGGATTAAAGTGATTGATTCAAACTACAATTAAACAGTTCAAATTAAAAATAAATGTTTTTCGGTCAAGACTAGGTCATCATACATACTACCATAAGAAATGTTTAATGAGATTTTTGTCCTATCCTCTGTGTGTCTCAAAGACATATGAGCATAAAATCTCAACAATAAAAACATTCATGAATCAGACAAATCCAATATACAGCACAGCAAAGAACAGCTTAGCTATGTGTAAACCATGCAAGTCATAAAATCAATTTCTGAGCTACAATTTTAAGATTTTGCTGTGGTCTTAAATTTCATCTACAGTTTAGTCAAACTGTTAGCCCTTAATATGAAGCCTTCATTGATTACAAACAAATACAATTTCAGTGAAAATAAATGAAATTATCTACTCAAAAGTACAGCAATAATTTCTAAAACTGAAAGGACCATTTAAAGTTAAAAAGTAACATTCAAAAGAATGAAAAAAAAAAATAAAAAAAAATAATCCCAATTGAACATTGTTCAACTCTAATCAGTGAACCGTGAACTCTTATCAGTTCAACTGAAATAACCGAAGAAGCAAAGTGATGCCAAAATAAAAAAAAAGTTGGCGAGGTCAATCAAAGATGTCATGAAAAACATGGCACAGGTCTACAAGTGGTTACGCCTCACCCAGCAGACAGTTTCGCAGTGTACAGCAAGCGGACACAATGGATAAAAAAAAATCCCAACACAAAAAATAATGGTGATATACAGTACTAGAGTCAGTAATGTGTGCAGCGTTTTCCCACTGGGGCTCAGCGGCGTTTGTACCACAGCCTCCCTGAAATTCAGTGGAGAATTCAGATAACAGGCAAGAGACAGCTTTCATGGGGGCTTTCATCATTCCACAGCACCTGGCAGAGTTGGCAGCTGTTTCTTCACTACCCCCTCCCAACACCAAACCCCCCCACCCCCCGTGCATAACCCAGGCAGGGGAATAAACTCTTGCTGACATTCATGCACAAGGGTGAGTGCCACCGACACTCCCCGGCTTGTTAAGGCCTCACCGTTCCACTCCTGATCCAACGCCATCTGCATTTCATACACTCACTTCCAGTATCAATTTATTTGTTCTCTTTCCCACCACCTCTCTTTCTCTCTCCCTCCCTCCCTGCCACTGTCGCACTCACACTCTCACACACACACACACACACACACACACACACACACACACACACACACACACACTCCAGCAGAAACAAACCCATTAAAACACTCGCACACCTGGCCTGGCATATGTATTCACCCCCTACCCTCCTCTCTCCTCTCTTGCAGACAGGCCACCACCATCATACCACAGTGGCATTTCCCTCTCTGTCTCCAAAGCCTCATCTCCTCTACTCCTCTCCCTTTTGTCCCAACAACGCCTCCTCAGTCTTCTCTTCTAGCCCCTCCCCGTCCCCTGGCCCCTCCCCCAGCGCGGGCAGGGCGCCGCTGTCCTCGCCCAGCATGCGGCACAGGTCCGCCAGCCGCTGCTGCATCTTGGGAATGCCCGAGAGCTGGGTCTCCAGCCGCAGTTTCTCGTCCTGCAGGGAGAGGCGCGTGGAGGCGTCCAGCTTCTCGAAGCGCCAGCCGCCCTCGCCGTCAAACTGCAGCAGGTGCGAGTGGTACTTCCTGTGAGAAGACGAGAGATGAGTGAGGCGTAACGAGGACGGAAGAGAGAGACATAAACAAAAAAAAGTGTGGTTGTCAGAAGGCGACAGCGGTGAGGCCATGAAACACAAACACAAAAGCCTGATGGCTTCTCAGAGTTTCCTGTGCTAACACTGGCTGGATAGATGCAGACACATCATCACGATCACATGGTCCCGGGGGGTAGGGGGAGGGGGAGCATCAACTAGCTGTTGGATCGGCTCATCTAAGGATGTGGTGCGATCTGCTGAGGTCTTTCATGTATACATCAAACATTTGCCTACATTACCCATACTCCTGCACACAAATGTTTGATGTTTACGAAAACAGTTTTTTTTCCCTTCTTTTTAGCCACGTTTACTAAGGCATTGTTTACAGCATTTCTGTATTTGATATGATATGCAAATACACATGGAACACAAACTCGGAAACAAAAGAATGGATCCATTTGAGCGGGTGTCTGAGAAGAGGTGAAACGCACCATAGGGAGGGCCGATGTGTGATTGAGAGAAGTGCAATCCCAGCATCCTTAGCAGCTTCGAATATTTTCCCCTCCACATCAATGCTAACAGCACTGGTGCATTCGTCCAACAGGGCATATTTAGGCCTGTCAAAGCAAAGGAGATAGAGAATGTGAATGAAAAGAAGAAAAACTAAGAAAAAAGTTTCAACAATAGCCTGAAGTAAAACTTGGGTGAATTGTGAAGATCACTGGTAAGCCTGCAGTAAACTGTACCCTACAAGTTTCCAGCAAGTGTTTGGCAGCAGGCTTTTGAAACTGGCAAACCAGCCAGCGGACTCCTGGAGCACTTTGATGGTGCTGAACTGCATTGCAGTGGATGATCATGGGTTGAACATCCACTGTCACACGCACTGATACTACAGAAGCTAACATTGTCCAGTGACTTTTATTCATACATGGCCAAGTCCATGATATATCTATGACAGTGACCTGGTTTGGAACTTGTGGTGGACATGTGAATAAGTATCCGACTTACTTGTGGTAGAACATCCGGGCCATTCCCATCCGCTGTTTCTCCCCTCCTGACAGCACGTCCTTCCAGTCACTCTCCACATCCCAACCTGGGCAAGAAAGCTTTTCAGTCACTCTCCGGAAAAACGGTCCTCTTACACACTTACTCAATCACTAAATACCAGTGCAATTACCCGATGACTAGGTACAACATCTCATACAAATCTACCTCTGTGCACAATGCTAAGAATAGAAGCGTCTGCTAATGAATAATGTAAAGCTAAATCTAAAGCTGAGGGCTACACATCAATGCTTCCATTCAAATTTCTGTCCCAGATTAATTTCATGCTTATATGATTTACATGTCAATCATTTCAGCAAATACTTTTCGGCAGCTCATAAATTCATATAATAATCTACCAAAGTGAGCCTAGTATATTCAGCGACCACAACTCTCTAATCTCATTACTTCCTGACTCTTTCCAAATGCTGCCGTTGACAGAAACAACCAGCACGGGTGGTGCCTGCAAATGTCAGACTTCCATCAACAGCCCCCATTTCAACTCCTGCTTCTGGGGCTGTGCCGGCTGCACTCACCTCCCTCCCTCTCCAGTATGTAGCGCAGGTTGACGATCCGGAGGATGTCCTCCAGCTGCTCGTCTGTGAAACCCTTCTCACTCATATCCTCCACTGTGTGGGGGTAGATCACCTGGTCACGGAGGGTGCCCACAGACATGTACGGCCTGCAGGGCAGAGACAGTGGGTTGAACCGAGTTAACCCTTAAAGGTGTAGGTTTTTGAACATTCTAAGTTCCGCAACAATTGAAGGTTCTAAAATTCTATGTTGAATTCAATGAACCCAGATATTCTTTAGAATGTTAATTTCCCAACATTCCCTTCACACCGGTGTGACGGTACTCCTGCAATGGGTGGACACAAGACCAGATGGGGTGTACTATGTGCAGTGGGGTCAGGCAAGGGAGCACAGAGAAGAGTTTTGAAAGTGAAAGACTTTCTCTGGAACTGTGCCACATTATAGTTTCATGTGAAATTATACAACAAATTCGCACTCTTGAATATTTGTGGGCCGTGAGTCGGCCTTAGGCAAACTGACTTTAAAATGTATTCTGAGCTGATATTCAGTGTTACATCCAGAAAATTTAATTCTGGTGCAAACGCGTGCGCACACGCACGCACACACACACGCACACACACACACACGCCCACACAAGCAGAGGTTTAATCATCTTATCTAACTGCCTTTGTTAGAAATATAGAAAGTCCGCTGCAGGGTTTGTGTGTTAGTGTGTGTGCGTATCTGTGTGTCTCTCTCTTTTTCTCTCATATCTTTGAAATGTAGAACACTGACTGAGGACTTGCACAGGTACCTGTGTGTGTGTGTGTGTGTGTGTGTGTGTGTGTGTGTGTGTGTGTGTGTGTGTGTGCGTGTGTATAGTGTGAGGCATCACATCTATTTGATGTGGAATATGCTGTGCCAAGATGACTTACGCATGTGTGTGTGTGTGAGAGAGAGAGAGACTGATTGAATGTGAGAAAGGGAGAGCAACTTGAGAGGGCAGTGCATTCAAATGTCAACACTGAAAATGTAGAAGATGAATGCTCGTATGAGAAAATATGCGTCTGTCTGTGGGCCACATGATTCACCAGTGGGTACTCACTAAAATGGTGCGGAGCCATTTTCTACACATAAAACAGAATTTATGGAATGATCCATGCCAGAGCATGCATACCTCTGCACACATGGTATCAAGTTGGCATACGCAGATTTGCAGAATTTGCAGCAACCAACAGAGAAGGAAGTAGGCTAATCAGTCAGGGTATCAATCATCACTGCTGTCAAGAATTCATGTGCACATGTGTAGATCTATAATGGCATACCTGAATTGTGAATGTAGGCATCATGCCAGTTGTATTGGAAGGGATAAACCAGTTAACTTCTAGGTATATTTAACACCACAAAGGCGATATAAAGATGGGTTTTGTGTTAATGTCAGGCTTTCCTAACATAAATCAGTGTAACTGACTACTGAAATACAGGCATCAGGAAGGAATGATCAGTTTAATAACAAATATACATTAAATCAATAACCAAATCTTTCAACACTCCACCATACAAACATTGTAGTGTAATAGCCTGACACAAATCGCAAAATGGAGAAGTGTGTGATCTCAGTAAGAATTCACTGTCAATAAATTAATATATCATTGGTTTTCTTTAGCATATTAGAGACTTTTAATATATACATAACCCACATGGCAGTTAAGGCCCCCAATAAACCCGTAGGATGCGCAACAAGAGAATTACAAGTTAAAGATATACATGCTAATCTGACCAATTTAAGGCATGTTCCGACCCAGAGATGATGGTGGGAGTGGACTTTAAGCGTGTTTATATGCACATATTTTTACGATGATTTGATTTGATTTATAAAGGGAATGGGCGCATGCCATAAATTATGGGATTGTGCACGCACATGGTCCTACAGCAAGTTGTATACAAATTTGGTTACATTAGGCCCTGCATGTGCGTGTGTGTGCTTGCGTGTGGGTGTGTGTTCTTACCTCTGTGGGATGTAGAACATGTGTTTGGGTGATGGCTTGTACAGGACTCCATTGTAAACAGGCCACAAGCCGCTAAGAATGCGGAAGAGGGAACTTTTACCACAGCCATTAGGTCCGGTAATCAGCAAATGCATCCCCTCATCCACCTGTGAACACACAATACACACACAAACCACATACACATACATACACACACACACACACACACACACACCTCAGTTTGGTTAGGTCAAACAGACAAGAACATTTCTAAAAGCAGAGACATGATTATGGTGCCCAAAACCAAAGTGAAAGTCAAGAGCATAGCCAGCTGGGTTACCAAATGTCATTCGACTGGTGTTAAGGGCATCAGTCTAATTGGGACACACTGACTTTTGGTAGAGACAAACTCTCAATTTTAAAAGGTGAGGTTTTACATGTCCACACACAAAGCCACAAACACACACACTAACAATCGGCGGTCTCAGGCTAGGCTTAACCTCCAGCTCAATCAGTCTGCGGTGAGCAAGGAGTTGATGGCAGCTCTCACGGTTCACCGAGCAAGAACAACCAGCAGGGGGAAAAAAAGATGAGGGATTAATGAGGTTTTAAATGAAACGCCTCTGTGCCCTTCAAGTACGTGCCAAGGCGTACAAAGAGCCCGATTCCCCTTAAAAAAAAAAAAAAAAAAAAAGGACACAGGGAATCACGAACAAGAGCAAAATCTTAACTACACTGAACAAAAAGGCCACAGCCACATGAGAAATAAGTTTAGAGAGGCCAGGGCCAGAAAGGGAGAGAAAAAAAAAAATAAAAAAAATCAGGAACCCATGTACACACAATCCGTCACCAAATCCCTGTTTGGACACGGCATGTGTTGGCACAGTGGCAGGACTCATATTAGTGATGGGCAAAGCCAGTGTGTCTGGATGATTGGGGCGATTTGGCTGCCTTGAGAGCAGTTGGCCCGGGAGCTGGTGGAGCGAGTGACAAGGCCAGGCAACTGGGGGTTTGTCTTGGCAGCACGGCCAGGATGCTCGGCTAAGGGAAGCTGTGGGAACAAAAGGTAGAAGAGACCTTGTCGTGGCATGACCCACGCCCCCCCATTCACCGTCACATGATACGCCATAAAAGATGGGGGCTGGGATGCCAGAGGGAGTGATCCTTTTTAGCTCCAGCACAACTGCACATATGCCACAGCCAGCGCCCATCCACACACAGCCAGAGCCAGGCCTCGGATAGCGCTCGCAACAGGCTGGTGGGAGGGCAGTGGGGAGAGTTAGGGAGAGAGAAACAGAGACCCACACACATAATCAACACATTGTTTCTGATGGGATGTGACTGGGGAGGTGAGGGGGTGGGGGTCCGGCCTCTGGACCCATGACCCGCTTCCCTTCTCAATAATCTGGTGGCCACATGAATTAACCATGAGGAGAGGGACCCAGATCCGGGACCAGGCGAGGGTCAAATAGTCGAACCGCTCCAGCAGGACTCTGCAGTGGCCTTGACACAATTACTGGTATTCCAAACATCTTGAGGGACAAAATGGGAGACGAGACATTTTCCTCTAGTACAACATTCTCTGTTTAAAATGCAGTGGGGTATTTGACTCACTATATTATAATCAGATTTGGCTCCAGCTACACTGTATTCATTGTACGTCCAGTCTTCAGTGAGAGCAGAAAGGTTCAGAGGGGAGCTAAAGGCCAATTAGCAATGACTGCAAACTACTGAGTGGTAATTACCTTTCTCCTAGGCTATTTATAAATACTTGTTTCCAGAGAATGGGCAGAATATCCTAATGAACCGAAATTGAAACCCATTTTAGTGGCAAAGTCTGCCAACAGAACAATTCTTTACAGAAAATATGAGTTTTGTTCCAGAACGCCATATCCTCCATTTTAATGTTTTTTTTTTTAGTTTTGTTTTTCAGGTAATATGAAACTGCAATTGAGTTACTGTTTTTTTATTTATCTTCACCAAATCAGAACACCACAATTGCAATTTTATTGATATTACCAGAAATACACAATATTTCTGGTAATATCAATAAAATTGCAATTGTGGTGTTCTGAATATGAAAATGACTTTATTCCTAAAATCAGGATATTGTGTTTTGGAACCAAACTCTTCATATATTACTATAAAAGTAAAGTAGTGAGTGGGATTAGTAGGAACATGCATTCCTCTACACATGCTCACAAGGTGGCGTTTGCATAACATTTGCAGACTGGCAACACAACAGGAACTGACAGTGATAGAAGTCATAAATCAATCACTACTGCGGAAAGGAATTCTAATGCACAATTTGCATTAGGCCTGTTTCTACCTTTACTGGACTGTCAACACAGCCATTATGCTAGTTGCATGGGAAGAGATCAAATAACTTTGACGTATGTTCAACAGTACTGAGGCCAAAGTCTGACAACAGCACTCTTTTTCACAGAACATGTTAAAGGAAAGTAGTGGGTGGGATTTAACAGACGTTTCGATCCTAAGTGACTGGGACTGTTTTGCAACATTCAGGGCAAAATTACACAATGCTGCAAAAACAATCAGTTTAGCTTGTCCTTAGAAGCCCCTGATATATATATATATATATATATATATATATATATATATATACTGAAAGACACAGACACCCTGTTTTCACAGCGTAATCACAACAAAAGTAAAGAGCACACAAAACTAGGTCATCTCCAGGAAGGCAATCAGCTGAGATAATAAAGTTCAGCTTAGGACAAAAAATGGTGGGTGAATGGTGTAAAATGATAGTGACTGCAAGATCTCAGTACAGACTGGCAAAGACAAGGCAGAGAAGGCAACAGTTAATGATCTGCTTGCACCTTTAATTTTGCTTCTATGTGGTTGATTTGTGGCCACACTGTGCTATTGTCCATCTCTGAAGCAGCTTGTTTTGCATGTTCAAACATGACTGGATTTTAAAATCTTTTGGGTATGACAAAGGGACTTACCAATCAAATGTCCAAAATGCTCACAGATTTAGAGACTGTCTAGTCTAGTAATGTCAATTTGGAAGACAACAATTTTCCCAACCGAGCACACCTCAAAGGAAAATATATTACATGCTCACAAATCCTGACAAGGCAGGTATGCCATTTTGAGAACTAACATTCCAGTAGTTGATATGCAACATGACATACATAGTCTTCCTCCTACGGCATCCCTAACTCCCTTGTTAAGTTCTGCACAGTTTGTCGCATCACGTTTATCTATGCAGCATTGGTGTAAAATATTCACAGAAACCTTGATTCAAAATTAACATCATGCTGGGCATGGGGAACTCATAATCCATTATTACAGGCAGCAATCCAGGATTGACAGATTTATCAATTTACTTTGCAGACATTTATTAATTTTGGAAAGTGACAGCACAAAGAACAATTGGCCTATCACATTTTGCCTGAAGTTTAATCAAATCAAAACCTGAGGCCTGAACATGACATTTTTCTGTCCGATTTTTTATCTTCAGTCCTTACTCCTTTTGGCTAAATTAACATCCAGAGATGGTTTCATCATTCGTAGTCAAATGAGGAAATGGTAAACTTTACAAGAATTTGAGATTTTGCAGCAGTGCAGTGCATGAACCCTCTGCTTGCTGACGTGGTTTGGAATGAAAGCCCCAGGGATGATGGAGAGGCAGGAGACCTTACCTGGATGTTGAGGGAGGATACGACTACATCTCCAGTGGGAGTGATGATGGGCAGGTTCTCACATCTGATATTATGTTCCACATCAATCACCTGACCTGTGTGTGTGCACATACACACAGACGGAAATCATTCATATCAATGTCATTAAGGTACTTGTCTTGTCTTGTCTTTCAGGATCAAAATCAAGTAAATTATAACAAAATTGGCACTTAATGCACATGATATACAGAGCCTATAAAATGTATTCACCCCCCCCCCCTTAGATATTTCCCCTTTTACTGCTTTAATAAGTGGAATCTTACACAATTCCCCTCTTTAATGTCAAAGTGAAAGCAGATTCATACAAAGTAAGTGTTACTTAATTAAAAATATATACCGGTGATGTAAAATAAGCGATTGCATAAATATTCACCCCCTTCAAGTCAGCATTTAGTAAATGCACCTTTGGCCATTATAAAAGCATGGACTCTGCGTGAATAGGTCTCAATTAGGCTTGCACATCTGCATACTGCAATTTCACTCCATTTTTCTTTGCAAAACTGCTCAAGCTGTCAGGTTGGAAGAGGATCGGGTGTGAACAGCCCTTTTCGAGTTCAGCCACAGATTTTCTATAAGATTGAAATCTGGGCTTTGACCTGGCCACTCCAGAACATTCACCTTGTTGAAACCATAATTTCTGTGTAGTTTTCGCTGTATGCTTTGGCTCATTGTCTTGCTGGAAAGTACATTACACAAAGTACTCAGGCAATAGTTGTTGTATGCAGAGTTTCCGCCATCTCAGCTGCTGAAGCTTTTAACTCCTTCAGAGTTGTCATGGGTGCCTTGGTGGCCTCCCCCACCAGTATTCATCTTGATGGGTCACTCAGTTTGTGGTGACGGCCTGCTCTAGGCTCGGATTTACACTTGTCATATTCTCTACATTCTTTAATGATGGAACCAGTGACTATGTTCAGTGACTATTTTTTTTTTTGTATCCATCCCCCCATGTATGCTTTTCAATAACATTTTCTCTGAGTTGTTTAGTGTTCTTTTGTCTTCATGGTGGAATTGTAGCCAAGAATACCAATTGACCAGTGACTGGACCTTCCAGACACAGGTGTCTTTATATTACTATACTATATATTCACTGCACTCAGGCAATCTCCATTTCACTAACTGTGAGACTACTAGCACTAATTGGGTGGACTGTTGTTGATTTACATCAGTCACTTTAAGGGGGGTGAATATTTATGCAATCGCTTATTTTGCATTATATTTTTAAATACATTTTTAAACATTACTTTGTAAAAATCTGCTTTTACTTTGACATTAAAGAGGGGATTATTTTTTTTAAATAAATGATAGTAAAAAAAGGCCAAGTTAAATTGATTCCATTTATAAAAACAGTAAAAGGGAAAAATATCCAAGGGGGGTGAATACATTTTATAGGCACTCTATGTCGTGCTGCACAGATGCACAATACTACCCACTATGCACCAATATGCCAGCAGCCTACTTGTGGCCATGCTGACTCATGTCATCAGTTGATCTCAGTTTTGTCAGATGTGGTCTGTTTGAAATGAAAAGCTCTAGCCAATCCTTCACTTGAGACTGCCTCATTCCTGCAGTGAATTTGTGTGACCGAGGGTATGACTCATTTCCTTCATCATTTCCTGTTTACCTCTGACTTCCAGCGGTCCTTCCACCCTCATGCCGTGCTTTACTGCCCCCTGCAGCTTGCCCTCGGAGGCCTGGGGCTCCTCCTCACTGCTGGCAGATCGCCGGTACACTCCTGCCTGCACATCCTCGAACACGGTGAACATCTCGTGAACACGTGCCGTGTAGCCCGCCAGCTCTGTGACCTGCGGGAGTCAGAGGGCAGAGGTCAGACGAGTGGTGCTCCTTTTACGAAACAAATGAGAGAGTCTCAGGAACATTCTAGCTGCAGCTAGAAAAGAAATGACATTCTCAAAATACCTTTAAGGTACCGGTACATGGGGCAAATTTTTGAGACATGTTGATGATTAAACATTTTTTGCCCGACAATATCAATGGGAAGATGCTCAAACAAGTCAAAAGAATTACCCAGTAACAGTTCAAACCATCTTACGTCAGCTTTACAGTATCTAAATGCTACCAATGGACAACAAAAACAATTGCACTATTCCATGTAAATTAAAATTGCTTTTTCATCCCCCATTTTTTCCCCATTGGGACAATCCAATATGATGGACAAATCCCAAATCTTGGCATTGTTTATCAAATTACAGACACAGTGGTAGTGGTGGTGGTGATGTGGTGTAGACATATATGTACCAAGAACAATTCATAAGGATTAGCGTCAAATAATATTTTCTGAAACTGGAAATATCCACGGCTCAAAAAGTAAAGTGTAAAAAAACTAAACAAAAAAAAATCAGGCAAAACATATCCCTATAGATGGCTCCATTCCATGTCAAGCCAATCCATGTTTGATTTGCTGTGGAATGGAGCCATTTTTACAGTCTAGTTTCTCCCAGATAAATAAACTCTGACCCAGTGGACTGATTAGACATCTATAGAATACCTTTGGTACCTCCAACATAGTGCCTATAAATGGTCGTAAAGGTCATCCACTTTTGAGTTAACAATTAATACGCCTGCATTCTTATAAGCATTGACAGAGTTGGAGTTATACAGATAATATGCTCTTTAGAAGTATTAATGTCGAAATATCCATTTCAACTACTTCTACCAGCAACACAAAGGTTGCATCTATAATTCCGCAATTAATATTAATGCTTAACAACACATGGGAGGAGAGGCATGGGAACCTTGACTATAAATCCTTCCAATGAATTCAACACGGTTTTATTTAAACAACACCATTAAAAAAAAAAAGTAACAAGAGAGTGAGGCCTAAATCCCTCCGAGTGCAAGCCCTTGGCAACAGTGGCAAGGGAAGTCTCTTTTAACGGGAGGAAACCTTGAGGAGAACCCCACATGGAACAGAGGAGGGTCTATTGCCTGAGGCATCCCTAGCGGAGGGCTACGGTGGGGAGAGTGTTACGAGTCTCAGAATGGGGGAAGAGGAAGAGAGAGTGATAACAGGTGGAGAGGTGGAAAGACCATGAAGAAAGAGCCACCCTCTTTTCTTCCCTTCAGAGAGGCCTCACTCACCTCTTTGTAGGAGCTCATGATCCTCTCCACAGCGTCAGCTGCGGCGTTCAGAAGGTTCCGGGCCGTAGTGAAGGCCTCCGTGCGGTCGCTCACCAGGTCCTCCTCCTTCATCACCATAGCAGCCTGCTTCACATCTTCTGAATCTGACGAAGCGTTAACATACAATCAACCCCCTCTGCACAGATAGTTAGGTGCTGCGACTTCAAGAAGAGATCGGCCCTGTGCTTTTCCAAGGTAGTTAGTGAGCTTATTACATCACAGCTAGACTACACCAAAGTGTTTGCCACCGCAAGGTTCAGTAGGATAATTTCAGTATGAGGTGTAGCCTAGAAATTTAGCAATTTACAGCCATTAAGCAAGAGTGTGGTAGACCAACAACAATAGGAAATGAAGTAGTGTATAGTATTGCCTTGTAACTTTGTATTTATTGAGAGAATGGTAAACGTACAACTGTAAAAACTGATCCAAAAAACCTGTAGGCCTAATCATTTTGCTTCTGACTGCTGGGAATTTCTATACTCAGTAAAAAATACAAACCTGGAGCATGGTGTACACAGCATGAGTGGGAAAGGACAAATATCTAGTGGGACTAGGTGGGGCTGGTCTAACATTACTAACACCGGTAAACGTAACATATCCTTTGTCAACATTGACAGAGCCAACCAGGCAACCAGGTGGTAGTGTGATTCATTATACTGTACAGTATTTTCACATAATATCGAAACCTGAGATTTCCTTCTACTGTAGATATGACTAGGTGCAGAAGGCTTTTGTACTTGCCTACCACCCCCACAAAACACAAAAAAACCATCACTCCGGAAACCAACTGCCAAAGGCCACTACATGTACTATAGTGTTAAGATATTCAGTGGGAGAGGGCCCTTAAAATCAGTTCTTAATAGCAAGCCTCAATTCTAGCGATGATCCAGTAACATTACATTGAAATCGGAATTTAAAGAAGAGATGACAACGACAACAACAACAACAACACTTGTCATTAAACCACGTACTTGAAATACCCCCCAGGCCATCAGGAAGATGGTCATATATCTGGGGCTACAGCAGTGTGCATAATCTCTGGACGTTAGTATACATCATAAGATCATCACAACACGACACTCACACACACACACAGAGCTCGTCATTCTGATTGGGCTCCCTACCATGCTTGGAGTAGCCTGTGGCCGTGATGATGGGCACGGCCACCATGGTCAGCCCTGCGGAGCTCCACACGTACTTCATGAGGAACTGCTCCAGCATGACGTACCACAGGCGCTTGAACAGGATGAGGTTGATCTGGGAGGACAAGGCCTTGTAGCTGCGCTGAAGCTGGGACATCTCCACCTACAACACACAGCAGGTCCATGATATGATATGATATGAATGATGTATGATATAACGTAAGAGATGACACAGACACACACACACACACAATAGGGCCAAAAACAGGAAGCATTATGTTTTCTCTGGAGCCACGTAGGACCTCAACATAAGACATTAACGGAGAAAACCAAGAGGAAGCTAGAGGTATTTACTTCTACATGATGTCACTCTTCAGAGTCTGGATGAGGCTTCACTGAAGCATCTCTTTACCATATCTACTGATGGGAGCTGACAGTTGAGGCCAAGTTCTTGGTTCACTACCTGTGCCATGCAATAGATTCAGGCTGTAAAGGCAAACTTGAGAGAAAAGGACTATCTGAATTTAGTAACCCATCTTAGGCTGTGAATGTGTTCCGAATGAACAACTAGCCCTGAAATGTTTGCTAAAGCACTATACCCACATGACTCACCCACTACTGAGAATGATGTCCGAAATAGCTGCATGTGAAGCATGTATAACCCCTTAAATAATCAGCTAATGTTTGGGTAAACGATATGACAACCCAATATGGAGGTCTTAAGCCAGCTAGGTTAGCTTTCAGATTAAAGAACTGGGCCAGCTAATCAGTGAATTCCAGCATGTTCCGATTCTCTTTGTTCCCAAGCAGCACATGACCACAGTGAGAAAGTTGTACCACCTGACCGGCTGCTGGAAACTTTCCCCACCACACTGGGCCCTTTGTGCTGCCAGAGGGCGCTACACGTTCAAAGAAGTACAAAGGATCGATGGGCCTCTCCCCTGAGACGACAGAAAATAGGCCAAAAAAAGAAGTTCCTTCTCTGAGAAAAGTGCATTTCCTCTCACTCCTCACACAGACACGATAGCTGCACACGGATGACTGAGTAAGACCTCGGCCTTGTCCACTTTACTACTTTACCAGAGTCAGCAGCTAAAATGATTAACTGTTTTCAAAGAACAGTTAAAGAAAATATAATTCCATAATTCGACTAAAGGAAATCACTGACATATACAACAGTTTGTGCTTCCTTCTAATACATAGACCTACTACATGCTGTGTGTGTATGTATTAATACAGTGTGTCCAGAGCAAACACAGAAAACCACAGAAAAAGAGTGTCATAGACACAGATCACTGTCAGCATTTAAAATTCTGCTTCTGACCTAAGGAACAACTACACCATGCTTCGAATCTCTCTATACTCAAATGCCCAGCATTCTAGACAGGATTAGCTTAAGAAGGTGCACTTTCTTTGGAGGGAGAGACCAAAAGTACGTTATTACTCTGTGTCCTCAAAACAAGGTTCAACACACTGCTATAAGCAGCTTTGTATCAGGCTACAGTCCCCAGCAGCCCTCAAAGGCCTTTTTGAGTTATGAGGCATGAAAGTATGAGCTGAATTGCACTAAAATGCAGAAAATAGCCTATTACTCTGTATCTTACACCTCAAAAGAAAGTTTTAAAAAGAAAAATGCTAAGAATTCTGTTTCTTTTACCTTGTGTCCCCCATAGAAGGCAATCTCCTCTGAATTGGCGATAATGCGCGAGTGCATGTAGCGCAGGTCTCCTTTCCTCCTGGCCTCCTCAGCCACCAGCTTCCCGAAGCTCGGGGAGAACGCCCGCAGCACCAACCCTGTGAGGCCCACTGCGACACCCGCTATGGCCGCCGGCCAGTTGGTGTTGGCACCTTTGGATTCAGCTGCCTTGATCAGGGTGTAACAGGTGACCACCACATCCAGGATGGGTTTGGTCAGGTTGGAGTAGAGGTGGGAGACGGAGGCAGCGAACATCACCACGTCCTCGGTCAGGGACTGGTCTGGGTTGGCCAGCCGGCCGTCCAGGTTGCTGACGCGGTAGTAGGTCTGATTGCTGAAGTAGAGCTGGTAGGCGTGGGAGACCAGCCGCGTGCGGAAGGCCAGGGTCAGCTGACCCTCCAGGTAGCGGATCACGCTGTTCACAAAGGTGGCGGGGATGGCGATCAGGAGCCACTTGGTCAGCTCCCACGCAAACGCCTGCGGATCCTTCTTCACAATGGTCTTGACAATGCGGCCGTCCAGGCTGGCCACATAGATGGAGAGGAATGTGCGTGACATGAGGGCTACAGAGTGGAAGCCAAGCAAGGCCAGCTCTTTACAGAAGAGTCGGGGGAAGAGGATGCGCAACAGGTGACCCAGCCTCGCCAGGAACTCACGGTTGACAGCCGGGGAGCGGCTTCTCCTCTTCTCCTTGTCTGACAGGCCCCGGGGCTCCCCGTTTGTGTCAAGCGATAGGGGCCCCGAGGACTGTTTACTAGTCTTGCCTGTGAACTTGGCATAAATGTGTGGGTAGAGTTTTTTGATGCCATAGGCAGCAACCAGAAGCAAAGCTGCTTTACGGACTGCTGAGGCTTTTCTAAGATGTGCAGGAAGTTTTAAGTAAGAGGCCAGCATTTTCTTTGGTTAAACTAAACCAATAGTGTTGAACTAGATGTTGAATGGACAGGCAATGTCTTATTAAAAAAAACGCTACTTATCTGTTAAGTATTTAAAAACGTGCTAAAAATTAGAACAGGTATAGGATGTAGAAATAGGAAGTATGTTTCGTGTGTGTACAAGACTGTGTTACAGGCACTTATTCTCAGTTCAACATGTAGGCTAACGTTTGATAGCTTAATCCTGGTTCATAACGTTGACTATTCACAAGTCAGCATACTATCTCAAGACAACACATCAGCTACCTGAACATATCTGGGGAGATGCGAGTTGCGCATGACTTACCGTTAAAATAACTTTAGATAACGAACGAGGATTGATTGAACTTGGAAGTACATGCGAACACATTTAGATCACTCAAGGTTCCCGTCAGTGTTAACCTTAGTTGACGTTACCTGGCTACTCATGTTAGCAAACGATATTAGTAAACGTTAGCTGGCTAACGACAACATTATATCCACGTAGCATGCAAGCAAGTTGTACTTTTAGACCTTAAAAGTAGTTCCCAGCTAGCCAACTGGCTAGGTAGAAGAATCGATAAGAAAAAATAAGATTATGTTTAAATGTAGGTTAGCTGATAAGTGTGTCAATCAGCTGCGCTATCTAGCAACTTGCTATTACCACATTGGCTAAGAACTTTTTCTCTCCTCCACTCCACTTCCACTCGAGTGACCTTCTGAAAATTCGTCTTCCTTCACAGTTAAAAGCATTGTCACAGCAATACTATATGTTGGTATTTTTCATCTAGATCTGTACACCCACTCTCACAAATGATAGATCCAATTAAAGCATATCATGACCCCCGGCGATCAAAGCATTTAACTCCATAACGTTACGTTTGTTTGTTTTTTCCGCTATGGGAGTCCAGTGAAGTCCTTAAATCTGGGCGGACCCTGCTGAAATGACGAAGAAGGGCGGAGACTCCGAGGCTCAAACCAGAGCACAAACTGAGTCAACTCCTATCTTTTATTGTCTATGGTCAACTCACTGTCTTCGAGAGGGTCAGGATCAGAGCCATATCTACCGCTCTGGTCAGGATGACAGGCAAAACATAGGATTGGTCAGTTCACTGAGATTGTATCAACATGAATGCTACACATGGGTTGTTTGGTTGGATTCATTTTTTAGCCATGGCCTAGCCTATTAAACTAGACAATTATAGGCTAGAAACAAGTCGAACAAGTCGAACAAGCTTAAAGGGCTGCAGTAAAATAGGCTATCTAAACACGGATGTGTCAGATTAGACCCACACCAAAAATATAGCTCTAGCTTTTATCAGGAAAAAAGCACATTGAGTCCAGAGAGAATGTAAATCAATGTGTTAATCATTGGTTCTAGCCAGAGCCCTCTCTCTAGGGCTCTGGTTTTAGCTAATTTAACCAGGAGTCTCTTATTCTGTCACAACAGCCTATTGTCAAAGAGTATAGAGTGCAGTAGTAGTAGGCCTAGTATCATTCAAAGTAACCATGGAAAAGGTCTTAAACATTCCAAATTAATTAATTTTGTCTACAGTAGAGTTTAAGCTGCTTTGCATTGCTTTTTCTTTGATCATTTTATATCATTAGATTAATTGCAGACAGATTGAGATTTATGGTAATAACTGAGATTTATAATAATAGGCTATTCTTTTATTATTATGGGTCAAGCACAAAGTGATCCAACAGTTTCCACAAACCCTACAAATACAGCCAAGACTGAACGTGAGGGTGGAAGAGGAAAGAAGAAGTCCAGTGTGGCCCAGCGGTTTCTGGGCCTGGTGTCTCTGTTATCTTCCATAAGAAGCAAAAAGAACCGTGTTCATCCATTCACTTCATCTCAGGACACCTTGAGTGGTGATGGAAGCATTGGCAATGGACCTTCTGGTGTGAGTGAGAAGAGCCTGTCCACTTGTCAACCAAATGGTCTTTTCGAACCAACCCTGAACTACTGGTCCCAGACCCCTTGCTTGTCGACTGAGATGGACTTGAATGGATCTGTGTTGACGAATGTAAGCTGGTGGTCCGTGCCTGAACACTCTCTGAACTGAATCTCTTACTTACTACACAGAACACACATTACCATTACCTCCACTTTAGATCACTTCCATATATTCTTTTGTGTCTTCTCACCACTTTCCCTATTTTTCACTCACCTTTGCAGATCAACTCCGTGGACAGTTACAGAGCAAACACAACGTCCCCGGCCTTCCTGACGCAGATTTCTGACATTATAGCATATATATTAAAAGTGATGAAGGTCAGTGGGCACCCCTGTGGCTTCCCCATCACTCTTTTGGTTCCTTCACTACAGCCTCCCCAGAACATGGATCTTTCTGGAATGTGTTGGCTGAACGCAAACATGTCGCCGACCCTGAATGCCGAACAGGACCTCACGAAAGGTTTCAGAAAGCCCACTAACAACATTCACTACACTGACGAAGAGGATGATATCTCTTATATTGAGGATGTAATTGAACCCATTTTTGAAGCAAACAAACTACTGAATGATATGTATGAAGATGGATCGTTGAACAATTCTTAAATCTTGTAGTAAAATTATTTAGCCTACTACATTATTTGTCATCCCTGTATTCTGTTATAGTTAAGTGGTCTTTTCCCTGCACCTCTATACTAGCCTGGGTTCACCAGACTCACTCCCTTTGTGAAGCACCTCAGTGAGATAAGAATGAACAGATATGTGGTGGGTGGGGCCAGGCTGTATCCTTGCAGATGGTTCTTTATTCCACACATGTGCAGTGGTTTTCCTCATTTTTTTTAGTATATTTATATTATATAAATATATTATTTATATATATAAGTATATTTTTTGGGGCTTTTTGTGCCTTTAATTTGATAGGACAGTGGAGATTGACAGGAAGCGAGTGGGAGAGAGTCGGGGTGGGATCCGGAAAGGACCACGGGGCGGGAATTGAACCTGGGTCGCCGGCGTACGGTGCAGGTGCCCCAGCCAGTTGCTTCACAGCTGAGGCCAGGTTTTCCTCCTCTTTGTTCATTTTTGACCTTTTAATCTTTATTTTATTTGTTGAAATGTTTCCCAGTGAGGGAACACAACACAAATCCATTCAGGTCTCTGGATTTGAAGAGAGACTGATGTTTGACCACACAGTTTAATAATGTAACTGAAACAGTCATTTACCACTCATAAAATGGTGGATCTTTACTTTGTAAAATGCAGAAAAACGTGAGGAACATAGTATTTACATTTTGCATGATAATGAAAGCAATAAAAAGGTGTTTTCTTAATCATGGATAAATTACTTGTGAAATTCAAAGATCCTCTCTTAAGACGTCAAAACCATCTAAAACATAAATTAGAGCCCATTCTGTCACTTGACACCATACTGTTTTACAACTTCAGTGTGGGAATAAAATGTTATGGTCATATTTGGTACCTTGTTCTTATTACAGCAGAGAAATTGTGAACCCAGATAGCATAGACAATTTACTATTTCATTTGATATTTATATCAATCAAAATATGACAAAAGCCACATGAACATGTCACTAGGAAACATAAATTGAAAAACCAATACAAGAACTGAAATAACTAAATGTAAAAGATAACGGCACAGCCACAGACAGAAGAGAAAATATATGCGTAGCCAGGTAAATAATGTGCTTTCAAACACGCAATCTCCTCTCTCACGTCTCCCAGGGGAGGGATATCAGTGCAATATACAATGCGACAGAGGATTGAAATTCTGTCAGCAAACCATTTTTCCACACAAATCATCGCTCCCGGAGGAGAGAGGCATGACCCCAGCAGCATACAGTTGGTCCTGAGACAAACACGGCAGCATCTGGTGGCAAGGATAAAGCTACAGGACACAAAACGCCCAAAAGCTCCTGACTGCTTCAGCACACTCTCAAAAAAAAAAAAAAAAAAAAAGTTCTCTTAGACATGATGCTAGATGGAAGCTGGATAGAAGTTAGCGCTAGCCTAGTGCTACTTAACACTGTGGAGTATCTCTAGATCTCTAGGGTTGATGAGTAGGGTATGGCTCAGTTAGGGGTTACATTGTGAGAAGAGGGTCTAGCATGAAGACTAGCCTATATGACGGTGCTGAGAAAGGGCACAAGTACCTGCATGCAACAATGACAAGGAAGAGTTCAACGGAGGCCAACTCACTACGACAGACAAAAGATCATATCTACAGTGGATTTGCCAGCAATCCATATATATGCTTTTTTGCAGTGTTACAGCCTATGAAAGCAAATACAATCTGGTCCCCTCCCTCTTAATTTTCTCAACAATCCCTTTAAACAGAAATACATGTATAATACAGTACAAATGGCAGCAAGTTTTCACAAACAGCTAATATGCCGAATGTGGTTCCTAATGCCAAAACATATGGACATTTCTACTTGATGAAGCTGATAGGCACAATGGTTGACAGCTGGCATTCTTGACATGTAACGGTATACACTGTGATCATCATTGTAAAGAAAAGAAAGAAAAAAATGAGATTGATATGTGTACAACATACAATGACAATAATATACAGAAGAGTAGGCAACTAAAATGACACATGGCAATGACAAAGCCCTTACCCATGTACAACATGTTCAACTGTGACATGATAGTTCTGAGAATGCCTAAGTATAGCTACAAGAAGGAACAGGCACAACAATGTGCAATAGCATAGGTGAGACATCTGCAAGTAGCAGGCTGATTGATTTGTTGCTGCATTTGCTGCTTCTTGACCACATGTCTTTGCATCCAAACAGGTCTTGCTCTTGTTTGTTCTTAATGGCTGAGGGAGTTTGTGTCATTTACAGTAAACTGGGGAGAGCTCTCCCCCTAGTGGCCAATTCTTGAAGAACACTTCATTTCGTTAGAAATGCAGGGGTGGGTTGTTCATGACACTTGTGAATAGACAAGAATATAATGCACTTTGATAACACTTTGAGTTCCAAAACACAATCACTGATGGCTGATTAGCAAAATTATATAAAACAATATCCTTGACGCGCATTCAAGACAGGGTGGGCCTCTCTTGCACATACATTTTCTCCATGATCTACAAAGGCAAGGGAGACATCAGTTCCCTCATTCCATTAATTCTTTCCTAATTCAAAAACCGAATTTTATAATGTGATATAACCTTGTGATAAATTAAGCCTGGGGAACACTGGCACTGAACAAAAAAAAACTAATATTGCACTGGGTCTTACATCCTACTGTAATGTGATGCCTTTGATAATACTGTTGAACAGCTTCAGGCCATGAGAGCATGTTATGTAAGATGGGGGGAAAGCTGTGTTTCATGTGTACACTAATCTGTGGATATGAAACTAAAGATGTACAAGGTTATACCGTAATCTCTGTGACTGTACAGGTCACTTGGCTGGTGTTCTCACGACACAATGCAGTCCCTGTAGAAATCTAAGTATCTGAAGCATTCCAATCTAGCTAAAACATTTCTGCTGAAAGATGGATACATCTGGATACAACAATTGACAAAAAATATCCATTTGTTTTTGCCTTTCTAGCATATGCCAGGCCATAAAAGGTCATCCATTTACTCTTAAATACTAATAATTTAGATGATTTAATGAAGCTGTTCATCATTTCATACTACATTCATACAAATGTATTTTATATTACAAGTCCACATAGGCCAGGATATGCATTATGTATTTAGTTTTTGGTATTTCATACAAATTTCTGTGACAATAATATTGCTTCTTTAATATTGGCTAGCTTTCATTCAAATGTTGCCAGCAAATATTGATACTATATTCAAAAATAGGGATAGAGTAATCTGCCTGAGACAAACGGGTGCATTAGTTAGTTTACATATAAAAATGATTGCAAAATATACTTGGAAGTATTTCAGTGGTTGAAGGGTTGGCAGTACTGCCTTTCAAACACATTAAGTAGTTTGAAAATTTATGAAAACTTTAATCTGTACTGTTAATACTAAGAGAACGTCTCAAGCCCAGACTGAGTGAATAATTAAGTTCCTCTCTTCACTAAAAAAGCTGTTATTCTGGAGTGATTTGTAGGTGTCCTAATATCCAAAGTACTCTTATTTTGATGATGAACTGCAGGACTAGAAGCATTGGCATTTAGTTTAAAAGGTTTCCTCATGAAAGAAACCAACATGACTAGTGGGATTGTTTTTTACGTAGACAATTTCAGGGATCATGAGAGGGCAACATATTACTTTTCACACCCCTCCCATTTTGTTCATCACCCTCCACTCTCCGTTCATTGAGAATGTCCAAAAAAATTAATCTCCATCACCTACTCCAAGTTTCACTCACACCTGTCAGTTACTGTGGAAGTGGTGGGTTGGATACGGTCTGTGCTTTTGTCTGCATATCATGCGTGAGGTGGTTGTCAGACCAGGGTGCCTGGGCTGGGGCGCTCGGCACTGGACTCTTTGAGGGTCAGCTCCTGCATCTTGGAGGGAAAGCTGTCTTGATACAAAGACAGTTCCACTGACCTGTATTGAACAAAAATATTTAAAGTTAGTACACAGTACTACATCTAAGCCGTTTAACATCCATGAGGGTTAAATGTCTCTGCTGTTGTGTAATTATAATACCAACCTGCCGTGAAGTGGATGCCCGTGAAAGGTCTGGGACTGTGGCAGCTGGGAGCTGCGGCACTGGGAGTAGTGGGGTGCATCACCCTGGAAAGAGTTTCGGCTGGTGGGTGAGAGGAGGGTGCGGGCCGTGCGAAGCGTGCAACGAGTTTGTGGTGCGCCGGCGCATGGGTGCCCCCTCCTGGCCTTTACCATTCACTGTCGTGTGGCCCAGGGTGTTCCGCAAGTACCAGTCTCGGAGCCCCTCCAAAGCCAGGGCCTTGTGCAAGCTGCGAGTGGCGTTGTCTGGCGTGGAGGACGAGGAGTCTGTGGTGATTTGCGGCAGTGGCCTGTGCGTGTTCTGTGAGCCTGACGGGTCACCATGCTGTGAGTACACAGCAGTGGGGAGGAGCCGTTTGTGGCAGGTGGGTTTTCAGAGTAAGCTGACAGCAAGATGGTCTCCTGCTGGTGCTGCTGGAGGGGTATGAACGGCCCACAGGATTTGGTCCGTGTGACTTTGACCCGGCGCGGTTCCCCTGGCTTGCCCCGGAGCATGTGTGGGCTATAGGCTGGTGGTCCACCTGAGAGATGCAGAGGCTGAGATGGTGGGGGGAAGCCATTATATTGGGGCAGGGGGGGTCCTGATGAGCCCTCAGGCCAAGGTCTGGGTTTGCCGTTGACATGAGGCTGCATTCTCTGCTGCTGTTGCTGCTGCTGCTGTTGGGCCTGCATCTTCTGCTGCTTGCCCCACACATAGTCCAGCAGGATCTCATTGTAGTTCCCTCCACCTGTGCGACCCCCAACAGAGGTGCGGTTTCTGTTGGGGTCAGAGTGTCCCGCGGGTTGCCTGTCAGGGCTTCCCCTCTGCGCTTGCCTCAGACGGCCGTCTGTCAGTGCCTCTGAGCTTTTGTAAGGTCCCCCCCTTGCTGGCATCCCGTTTCGCTGGGGTGCGCCGTCGTCAACAGAAACAGCGCGGTCCAGAAGTGCCTCAGAGCTATTGCTGCGCCGCGTCTGGGCGCTGTATGAGCCACTCTGCTCTAAGGACCCCGACGAGGACCCCTCCTGAGTCTGAAGAGGCACCACCTGCGGTGCCTCAGGATTGTCTGACCACTGCTTAGTCGCAGATACCTCTGACCTGTGAGAAAAGAAAGACATGGAATAAATTTTACATATATTTGAAGTAATACTAATAAAGTACTAACAAAATATATTAATAAAGATGTCTTAGAAGCATTATTGTAGAAGTATTAAATGTTTCTTTTAAAAGACAGTGACATCAATAATGAATGACAGATTTTAGTTGTTTTCTTTTTGTTTTATCATACTACTGATTTGAGTTGATTTAGTACAGTGTTTCCTCTTACTGTTACAGTAAGCTACTATGTGTAGCATCTAGTGGAAAGATTGCTGAATTGCAACCAACGGAACACCTCTCCATTAAAAAAATGTCAAATAACATAAAAACGTGAAAGATTCCCTTTAAAGTCAAAGGTTTAGTTTGACTTTTTTGAGGGACATTAGCAAGGTTATTAGCGGCTGACCTGATGTGTGCCGTGGCTGGGCCTGTGCGTGACAGGAGCGGGGTGGCAGGAACACTCCTGCCCTCCAGGTTGGACACGCTTCTTGGGAGAGAGCGGTTTGGGCTGTGAAGAGACCACCGTGACAGTTAGGATTATGTACACTCTACTACACTCTACTAATTGTGTTTATACAAACAATCAAAGCTGTGCTATCCCATGTGCCATGCCATGTTGGTCTTTTCAGAGGAGCTCATCCAGAACCATGCAGTGGCTGAGCTCCGTGAGACCTAAACCTGGTGTTGTTGAGATTCACAGATAAGGAGTTGTGCACATTCCCTACATGGGGATGACAGCAGACTGTCACCTGAGAGGAGGCCCGTTGAGAGGCTGGCGTACCTGGCTGAGCTGGCCACCGAGTTGCGGCGCGTTCTCATCTCGTAGTAGATCTCCACGGGGGAGAGCTTACGACAGAACCTGCTGTCTGGGCTCTCCTGAGCCACCCGGGCACGAGCCGGAGACAAACAGTCAGGAGAGAACACCTCATCTGTCAGAGAGGAGGGAGAGAAATTATGTATACAGTAGATAGATAGATGTAAAGACAGAAAGGTGGAAAAAGAGAGTTGAAGATAAATAAAGAAAAGGGAGAGCACAAACAGAGAGGAAGATGTGCGCAAGTGTCAAAAGAGAAAGATACAGAGGTGAGTGAAAGAGGAGGAGAGAGGAGGAGAGAGGTTAACAAAAGAGAACAGGAGAGAGGTGGTGAGAGACAGAGCGAGAGAGCAAGTGAGAGAGAGAGCGAGATAAAAAGAGAAAGAGCGAGAGTAAGAGAGAGACAGAGAGAGGGAGGGAGAGAAAAGGTGAGTGGGGTAAGTGAGGTGAGGTGAGTGTGTGGTGAGGTGAGTGTATTGAGTGTGAGTAATGTCCGTGTCTGCTCTGCGGAGTGGAAGTAAGACGGCCTGCTGAGGGCCCTCTGCTCACCGTTGTCCTGCCCTGTGGAGTCTGACGTGGAGCTGCTCTCCGACTTCACTGCGTTATCTGCGGAGGTACACACAAACATGCGTGTCAACAGAGGACTGGCAAAACACACACACACACACACACACACACACACACACACACACACACACACACACACACACACACACACACATATGCATCCAAGTATGAAATGCGTCATCAGTCATCATAACACAACTAAATAGAACCAGGTCTTACACTATAAACAGTACTCTTTACTCTTCATACAGTAGTATGAAGGTCAAAATACAAAACACACAAACAATGGATTTTCACTCTTTGGGAATGGTTACTCAGACTCATCAGTCTTTTGTGTGTGTGTGTGTGTGTGTGTGTGTGTATGTGTTTGAGTGTTTTCAGTGGATGATTACAGACTACAGTGTCCCCACAGGTATAATGAAGGGAAGGGACAGGCAACTCAACACTTCCTCTGACACACACACAATACACAATGTCTTTGCTTATCTAAGGTGGGCCTTTTTCCAGGGTGTGTGAACACTGTAACTTTTTCTAAATGGTCTCCTAAATGTCTCACACAAATACACACACACAGAAACATGGATATACTGTACACACACACACACACACACACACACACACACACACCTGCCTCTCTCTCTCCCACCCCTCTCTCTCTCTCTTTCTTTCTCCCCTTTTTCTTTCTTTCTCTCTCTCTCACACACACATACACGCACACGCACACACACACACACACACACAAATTGTCCTAGCACAAAACCGTTCCCACAGTCCATCCCCTCAGGGGCAGTGTGAAGGTTAAGCTGGCCTGACCCTGTGTAAAGGCAGAGTATCCTCTTCTGGCCGCCTCCCTGCCCTCATCGCTGGGTCACCTCTGCGGGTGCTGTCACTTAGCAGACCACAGAGTCCAAGCCATGGAGTATTTATGAAGGCTGCTGCACCCCACCCTTCTATTGACTCTCACACAGGTATTGATTTCTCTGCATGTGATGAGAGGCATCTTGCTGTGGTCACTGCTTTCCGCGGAGAGGAGATGGGAGTGGGGGTGGGGTGGGGTGAAAAATGGCCAACACTGTGTGGCAAATTCAAATGAGGAAAACAAGAGCAGGCCATACTTTCACCTTCCTATTGCTGACCACTGACAACTACCATCACAAGTACGCAAAAAACATTCTATTCGGTACACCTACACCACCCCCACAGAATGTCCATCTGTGTAAAAAGGTCACCTTTGTCAATTATGTAGCCAAAAAATACCAGTGCAGTGTGTACCTGTGTGGCATCCACGATGGACCGTTCTCTTGCCGTGAGACGGCTGCTGCTCGGAGTCGTTATGCCTGCGGAGGGCGCCACTGAACAGCGTCTTCTTCAACTTCCTCTGGCTGGCTTCCTCATCCTGTGGTGCACACAGAAAATGGCCTCTTTGTGAAGACAAAGAAATTACATTTATCAGTGGGCTCTATTTTAATTAACAAGGCAGGGAGCCCTTTACGCAAATGATTTCTCTCTCTCTCTCTCTCTCTCTCTCTCTCTGTGCCTGTGCCTGTGTGTGTGTGTGTGTGTGTCTGTGTATGGGGTGTGTGTGTGTGTGTGTGTGTGTGTGTGTGTGTGTGTGTGTGTATGTGTTAGTATTGCTCATCTCTTTCTGTGATAAAATCTGTTTTATCTGCTCTGATTCATCCATATCTGCGACCAGGCGGATGAGTGTGTGAAAACATAGCCTGGGTACCTGACTGTGTGTGTGTGTGTGTGCGTGTGCGTGTGTGTGTGTGTGCGTGTGCGTGTGCGTGTGTGTGTGTGTGTGTGTGTGCGTGCGTGCGTGTGTGTGTGTGTGCGTGTGCGTGTAGTGCATCTCACACGGCTCTTCTCACCTCTCCCTTCCCTGTGTGTTTGGGACCGTGCCGTGTGGAGCCCACCCTTCGGCGCACAAACGGGGGTCTCTCTCCAACCTCCAAAGGAAACTCAGGGGGAACCTCTCCAATCAGCTCCTGAGAAAGGGTGGAAAAAAAATAGGTTAGTTAGGTTAGTACTGAATAATCTAGAACACCAACTGCACCCTAGTGTCACTTTTGCTAGGTTTTTTATACAGTCCATGCTAGTCACACATTTTGTTATGAAAAAGCCAACGCCTTGATGTCCAGTAAACGCTCATCCAAAGCCATAGTTCCCTTAACTGAAACACGTGTCCGCTATCCTCTCGGCCTCCCTTTTTCCCTCTGTGGGCTGCAGCTGAGGCCGATTAAGTGTGGAGAGTTTGCAGGGGAAGAAAGCACCCTCAGCAACAGAAGGCCTGGGCTCACACGGCAGCCATGATGGAACGTTCTGGCAACCCACTGCCACACTGCCAGCCAGAGACAGCAGGCCCTGGCACTGGCACTGGGTCAGCGATGGATGGCACAGGGGGAGGTGGCGAAGGGGGAGGTGGCGCAGATGCACACGGATCAGTTGTTATGGGCTGGTTGGTAGGTGATGCGGGCAGGTGGTGTGTTGTGACTGGTGTTGCTGGATACTGTATTGGTCGATGGTTGCGTGTTGAGAACAGTGTCAGTGAATGCGTGCTAGTTTGTTGTCATTGTTGTTGTTTGTGATTGTATTTATATCAGTTAGAGGTTTTACTTCTGTTTTTTTTGTATAGGAACTAGTATTCCCTTGGTGAAATAAAATCACCCAAATCACATAAAAACAAATATTTGAGTCATTGATTGCATGTGTCTGCATAAAGTGGATCTAAGTGGATATCAGGGGACTGAATGTCAGTACTCATGCCTTTGATGATCCTGGACTGCAGCCTGTCAGGCCGGTCAGTGGCTGTGTTTTAGCACATGTGCTGTGGAGTGCAGGGTGGAGGCTGTGGCTCAGGAGGGGGATGATGAGTGTCAGTTATGCAATGACAGACCAGCAACCTCTGAGGCATGCCTTTCCCGGAGATGGATCCGATACGTCGATTCCTGTGAACTGGGGAGGGTGCGGCCCCCACCATTTCTGTTCCTAGCTAGGCAGGAAGAGACAGGAGGAGGAGAGAAAGGAGGAGGTGGAGGAGGTGGTGTGTGAAGGGCAGGCGATGCTTGGGGGAGTATATCAGCGGGGCCATTATGCATTGCAGTGGTCCGACATTTTTGTTTTGGTGGTTGGTGGTGATTGGGTGAGTTAGTATGTGGTGGGTTGGTCAAGTGCTCATGTTTGTGTACAGTGTATTTTCAAGAATGTGCCTTAAGAGCATTTGTGGTAACTGCAATTGTTCTGGAGTTGCTGGTTGTGCGTTAGTGATTATGTCTTTTATGTTGTGAATGTGGTCTACGAGGGATTCTGTGGTTACTACTTGATTACAGGGTCTTTTCACTGAGCAATAAGGAGAAAGTTGTTTGTTGGTTGTAAGTTATCATAACTGACTGAGGACCATCTCAGTAACTGTACATTTTGTGATCGTTTTGTTCCAGTTCAGTGACTGACGCTCACAAGACTTTTACTTTTACTAAATTTACTACATTTTGACTGCATCACCTAACCTGTGGCCATTTAAATTGAACCATGACAAACTATTTTTAAACCAAGGCAGCAACAAAAATAAATAGCTATTATGCTAGAATACTGATTTTAATAATGCCATCTATATAAAGAAGCATCCCACTTGAATATGTGCTACACTGCCTATTGCCTTATCCCTGTTAACAAATCCCAGCCTGCTGATATTCAGTGAGCAGCACTTCCTCTCTCGTGAGACTGCTTAATTAGGGGCAGGTCTGCTGGTGTTGGCAGCACTGACCGCTTCCTGCAGGCAGACACGTCGCAGCTCGGACAGACGGGTGTTGAGGAGCGACTGCAGGCTGCGCCTCCGCTCCTGCAGCTCTGAGATCCGCTCCACGCGCTGCTTACTGTCCTGACCGGCCTGCAGGTCTGCACACACCAAAACACACACACACACACACACACATGCACATGCACACACGCACACACACACACACACACACACACACACACACACACACACACACACACACACAGGAAAATCACATATTGACACTTGGATACAAGACAGAGACTCAGACAGTTAAGTATACACATACAAATACACAGCTCTTAGACAGTGCAAACATAAATAAACACACGGGCACAGACATGTTTTGCACACACATACAGTAACACACATGTATACATATTACACATAACATAAAAACAAATGCATAAAGCAACACACACACACACACACACACACACACACACACACACACACACACACACACACACACACACACACACACACTGGCAGGCAATAATGTCCTTGGGCATTTTGAAAGGTGCTTCACTACAGTGCTTACATTTTTTCTGCCTCCATACTATTGTTATTATTATCTGATATGACAAAGATCTGTTATTTGTAGCTGAATTTATTCTCACCATGGCTTGTGATCAGGTCACCCTTGACCTCCATGGCATGAGTCTTCTGTGTGACCTCGCTGCTCTCGCTGTCTCCTGATTGGTTGCTTACCTAGACAAAAGCACAAAGAAGCCACTGGTTACTATGGTGACACTCTACATTTAGATTTCCTTCCTGCGCTGATATGATTCGAAGTCTGAGAATTTGTTGTCTACTTGCCTCTAATGAAACTTACATAGTCAAACATAGATCATGTAAAATTACAGAGTATTTTTCTGTTTCTGTATTATGTGACATATTTTTAAGCTACAAAACAGAATGTATCACAAAAAGGATGCAGACCTTTAAAACAGGAGGTTGAGAACTTGTTTGAAGGCAGCTTGGTCTTACCGTCCGGCTGTGGTCATAAGTGCTGTAATAGTCTGGGCTTGTGGCCATTCACTGATGGCTGCTGACTCCAGACCCTCTGCTCGAAGCCCTGTAGTATCTCAAAACGCCCTGCGGGGGGAGCCACTGTGTTCACCCCCAGATTTCTTCACAGGCAGCGCTCTGGAACACACAACAAAGCAACAGTGAGCAAAACAGTTGCCAAGCCGAACATAGGGGCCACAGTGAAAGACGGCCTTTGAGGAGCCTGCAACCTACACACGGGCCAGCAGCGATACAAAAGTAGTGTATCTCTCAGAGCATAACAACAGAGAGATGGTGGTTAGGGCGTTTTTTCTTCAAACCAAGACATATTTTGAGAACAAGCCTATAATCAGAACGCCTGTCTTGATTTTACGTCCAAACACCGCTTGTCACTCAGCAGATCCATCAGAGGCGCACGTTCGTCCGCTCGGGCCCTTTGAAGTGGCAAGGCTCATTTGCAGGCTGCTCACCACGTTGTTTTCACTCCGTTAAAAACATGTGTGTGACCCGGGTCAGGGCTTTCTGACCTGTAATGAGCCCTTAAGGCTGCCTGGGGCCGCCGCGCTCCCCCCGCAACCTCCGCAACCCCCCCAGCCACATGGCTGACCCTCAGAAGGGCCAGGAAAGGCAGGAAGTCCAGCTCAGCGTGGGCAGGAAGCGGCTAGCCGAAGCGGGAAGCCGGAGAGGGAAACAGAAATGGCAGGCCGGGCACGCTGCGCTGATGACCGCAAACAATACTCGCGGACACCCGCAGTCTAATAACACAGACCACTCACTTTCCAGGCACTAGTCAGGGTAGTTTTTCTCTCTTTCAGGAATGCTCAAGGAAAGATGTGGCGCCGGTAACAATCTAGGGGCAATGGCACACAAACAGACTCTCACACACTTGAAGGGGTGAGGTTTTTTTACACACACCTCAAGTGCACTTGCTGGCCACTTCCTGCAAAACACTCTCTCTCTCCCTCTCTCTTCCCTCTCTCTCTCTCTTCCCTCTCTCTCTGAATCCCACAGATGCTCCGCCAGGCCTCAGCACCTCCCATTGCCGTGCCCAGAGGCTAGTCTTCCGCGCTTGTTTTTCATTTCTCATGGTCACCCAGAGCAGAACAATTGTGCTCAAAACAATCATTATCATTTCCGTTTTGGGTCACTCGCATGGTTTGGTAGGGTCTTGGAGAACTGATTTGTAAGAGGAAAAAAGGCTGTGCTGAGAAGATTCAAAGTAAGCGTAAGTAACACTGTGTGCAGGACACAGTTGCAACAAAGGCTGGCTAACAGACAGTGTGTGACATATGTCTAAATAACAGGTATGTGAGAGATGGGCTGAGGGAGTGACTGAGTGAAGGGAGCAAAATGCTACGTGTGCTGAACTGTGCAAGTGAGCTCTCACACATGCCATACACATCAGATAACACACATACATACTCTCTTATGTACACTTTTTCTGCACACAAACTGAGAGAGATACACACACAGAGACACATACACACACACACCACTCACTCAAACACACACATACACACACATATACACACACAGACACAGACACACAAAGGTCAGTGAGAGGACAGATGAAAGTGAGGGAGCTAGCTGACAAGCACAACAAAAACAAACACATGTTGGTAGAGCAAACATACATGCCATGCCTGGCTCCGTTTATTTAGTGTAGCGTTACACCAAATGGAACACCACCGCGGCTAGCACCACAGTGATAAGCCTCTCACCGGCCATTGGTGCTGTGCCATTATGAAATCTCATTGTAGGCCAGAAGATCAGCTTTCATCTCCGGGCTGCGATGATTTCAGTTGTGCCAGAGAGCCAAGCCGCCTTACACCACATCAACTTTTCACACAAAGCTAAGTAGCTTTAGCAGCACTTACACTAGCCACCACAAAAGGCCTCTATGTTGTTATTGTTTTGTCTGAGAATGGCTTTATTATCAGCTTACTGATGAGATCTTTTCAATAGCAACCTAAATAGAAAGTGGAGCACAGACAGTAGCTAAAAACGTGTGTGTTTGAGCTCATAATGGCAGGCTGGACTGTTTAAACAGGCTCTGGTCTCTGCAAACTACATGGAGATGATGCTCATTGTTAAAAGCAGTCTTGGTTTGAAAAAGATGAACTGAACTGATGTGATAGATAGAGTATGTAGTTCCTGTGTAGCGGGTGAAGATGTATATGTGTGAGAGACAGATGGAGAATGAGTGTGGATTGGCTCCAACTGAGCGTGTCTGTGTGTGTGTGTGTGTGTGTGTGTGTGTGTGTGTGTGTGTGTGTGTGTGTGTGCCAGACACCCAGAAAAACGAGACAAATGGCGGGACAAATGGCCTCCTGTCCTCACAAGATGTTCAGGCATTCAGGCAACTTCTCTGTCATGTCCGAGCTTGCATCACCTCTCTCTCTCTCTCGCAGAGCTAATGTGGAGCAATGGAAAACTCCTGTCCACCTATCTCCCATTCTCTCTCTCTCTCCCATTCCCCCCCTCCCCATTCTCTCTCTCTCCCTCTCTTCTCTATTATTCTCTCACTCTTTTTTCTTTATTTGCCTTGTTCTTTACCCCAATGCTTTGTGTGCCACAACACTGACATTTTGGCATTTAAAGGTAGCATTTGAGATGTCAGCAGATTTCTGTTTCTTTGTTGGCATGCACACCTTCATGCCCATCTCTCTCTCTCTCTCTCTCTCTGTCTGTCTCTCTGAGCTGAAATCTGCCCCAACCCCCCACCCCCTCCACATTTTTTGTTCCTGCAGAAATATAAACGGCAAGACTCAGCAGATTTTTCCGCCTGGACTCGATGCGACCCCCCTCAACCCACAACACCCCAGCCCACTCCCTGATCCCGGTGGATCTGACGGACCCATATTGCATGCCGCTGGTAATTAATCCCGCACAAACGAGGAAGTGTGAACACAGCTGCATTTCCACATGGCTGCACCTATCCCAACCACAGGTTCTCCCCTGTTGCCATAGCCACGATTTACAGTCGCCATGGGCTCCACTGTACACACAATGGCTGAGAAAATGACTGATTCTGAGAAAAAAAAAATCTGCTTCTTTCATAATGCAATTATTTAGGTCATTAAACATTTCACCAAGTGAACTTCAGTTGAACTTTTTTGTAATTATTAAATGCTGCTGTTGTTGTTGAAAACAGCATATGAAAGGAATTTGAGGAAAAAAATGTCATGCCTCAAGTAAGCAGAGTGAATAATTCATGCACAACCTTTAGCTAATACACAACCCCCAGCAACACTTCCAAAGCATCCAGTCCATCGTGAAAGGCGATGCATAAACTGCCAACTGCCATCCTTAGCAACAAATTCACCCTCAGCAACAACAACAAAAAACTTGTCACCTCATTTTTTGAACTGAAGAGAGTTTGTAGATAAAAGCCACCACTGAATGGGGCGGCATTTGCCCACTTTACCGCATGAAGGTCAACACATGACCAAATGGCTGCCCCCCGTGCCAAGCTCCTGCAGGTCTCTGGCACCTCCTGGTCAATCCCATGGATCCACTGACCCTTAAGCACCAGTGGCCAAAGCGCTGGAGGACTTGACTATCCTCCCATCTGTGTTCAGACAACGGTGTTGAAGCGTGTGGGGAGATCACCTACTGCTGCCAGTGCACTGATTACTTATTTATCAACAAGCATTTAATTATTTAGGCTGTTAACACTGCTGGTATTTGTGGTTGTGATTAAGAGAGCAGCGATTTCAGGCAAATGGATGCAAACTAATTGGGAAACTAAGTGTTTAAGCTACCATTTGCAGAGATCTGCAATATGTAACAACAATTTGTCCTTCCACCATTGCAGTGAGCTGTTCGTAACCCCAACACTGCACAAACCAAGTGTTTGTTCCTTGAAGTTGAAGGTGCCTTCTGGATGTAAAAGTTGCTCCCTGACCTAGCGAGGGAGTGTTCCTGTTTGGAAGATGAATGGGAGGAGAGACAGAACAGCACCACGCCTCCACAAGGCTCTGGGGAGTTTTCCAGGTGCTCCCAGCACCTGCAGAAATGACCATACGTACGCGCAGGTCAACCGCCGCGACACACAAACAAGGTTCCGCCCATACTGGAATGCGCTTCTTAATGAAAAGAAAGGGCAGAAAAGAAGAAGAAGAAGAAAAAAAACCCAGCTAGGGGTCACTACGCAGGAGACAGAAGAACACAACAAACCCTCCCTAAAACCCACGTCAAGCAGCTGTGGGCAAGCAGGCAGGTCAGAGGCTAACAGCTGAGCTCGTCTGCTGTTGATGACTGAAGATTACCACCAGTCCACCACCATTACCCCCCCCAACTGCCCCTGGTGCTCATCGCTGGGCAGGGGCCAAACTAAATTTGCCCATTCTACAACCTTCTCCACCCACACTGACAGCACTAGCCAACCTGCTCAACACTGGGCGAGGCCGAGGGCACTCTCTCACACACACACAGAGGCACACACACACACACACACACACACACACACACACACACACACACACTACTTCCTCTGACTGGCAGGGACAACAGCTCCAGCTGAGCTGCGGGGGTCGGAGGAGACGCAGGAGTGGGCGACGACAGATGGCCTCAGCATATGCGACCGAACTCGCCTCAGCTGCTCGGCGTCAACCCGCAAAACCTTAAACATTCAAACACATTAAACATACATGGGGTTTTCACTGGCCCAGAGACCGTCTGGTGGGAACTCAGGTAAAAACAAACCAAGCTCAACCCAAGCTGTGCTAACAAGTAAGGGGTGAAGAGACACTCATTAGCGTTAATCAGTAAGAAACAAATGTTTTGACATGGACAACCAAACTGAAACGGCAGCCAGGTGGTAGAACTGGCTTGATGCTCTTTCCATCCCTTCAACCTGTGTCTGTTACCGATAGGGAGAGAATCTCAGCTGCTAATGTTGATTGTGTGAAGATGTGTTGATTGTGTGAAGATGTGCTCTTAGCAAAAAAAAACAGTATGACCAAGCAGCATGACCAAGAGAATCACTCTAACAAAAAGTTATGTTATGCACCATTACATTCATTTGACATCATTGTGCATGTTGGGTGAAGCCTGACCAGCAGCAAGATTTATTTAGGGCAAAAATGGGCAATAAAAAAACACTATTGAAGCATCAGCCTCTGAATGCGGTTTTCCACTTTCCACTCTGTTGGACTCTTCGCACCAGGCGAAACACCTTTACATACAAAGACCTCAACATAGGGTGCAGACGCCAACCTCGAACCAGTAAAAAAAGACAGAAAAGCCACAGACCGGACATGGCCCCACTGTGTTCCTCTTGACCACCTTGGGCATGCACCCTCCCTCAGTTATTCCAGTGGCGACGAGGCAACTGCACCCAGACAGCAAACGCATACATGTCATACCAGAGACTTAATCAACTGAGGCGGCCCTCGTCAGCTGCCCTAGCCTCACAGCACTGGTCCCCTGGCTCTCTGTGCTGCATATCAACCTCATTCAGATCTTTCTAGAAACCACCCAGGAGCAGAGATATAAAATATGGGAAGTAGAAGTAAATCTGGCAGTAGCTGTTGTTCGTCAGGTGACTGGGGATGAGGGAACTGCCCTCTTGGGGGACAAACAGCAGCTACTTGCACATCTGGTGGGCATATGCCCCCCAGTTCCACCCCCAAACTCCTTTTTGTCTGGGGGCCAGAGGATGGTGGGGGGAGAGAAAGAGGGTATCGGCATCAAGACGCAGCCAGCCTTCATGTTTAACAAAACCACAACACAGAACACATTCCACCACACAGCCCTGTGCGTCTGAACTGTGTTATAAAAACTACAGATGCGGATTACGTGCATGAGAGGGATTCAAGAGACGTACAACATGCCTCGTAGCGTGTTCCGAGATCTGGGCGAAAAAACAGCCGTCGCCACTGCCAAGGAGATCCACTTAAGTCTCCGCCGGTCAGCAACAGGCTCGCTCTCATGCAGCCTGCCGGCTACAGGGGATTTACGGCTTCTTTTCATTTTTTCTTTCAGTCTTTCTGTTTTTTTCTCTCCCTAAAACCTGTGGAGAACCACTGCAATGATTCTCCCAAACCCCTGCAAAAACCAAAAGCTATGAAAAGGATGAAAAGACCCTATGAGAAGAGCTTATGAGGAGAAAGGGAAGCACAGATAGAGAGAGAGAGAGAGAGATGAAGAGAAGATGAAGGGGAGGAGAGGACAGAGATGAGAGAAGTTCATATGTGAGGGATAAAAATGCTACACGGAGAACATACAGAATGATGAGGGAGGGATGAGAGAAGAGCTCATGAAAGAAAGAGCGACCAAGATGGAAGAGGACAGGGCAAGAAAGAGAGAGAGTGAGAGAGAAGTAGGAAGACTCGGGGTGTAAGGATATAAAGGGTTTAAACTCATTAAGCCTTAGATAACACACAGACTACAGACTGCAAGACCACTCTAAGACAAAGTTAATTTAAACATGAGGACTGCCGATGGAGAGGGAGAGAGAAAGAGAGAGAGAGAGAGATGACAGGCTACATGGCAAATTTACGTTGGTTTGAATGTTTAAAGCTAGAGGAGGATTTATTTGTGTGTGTGTGTGCATGTGACTGTGTTTGTGCATATCTGTTTGTGCATGTGATTTTTAATGAATGTGTGTGTGTGTGTGTGTGTGTGTGTGTGTGTGTGTGTGTGTGTCTGTGTGTGTGTGTAGGTTTTATGTGCATTTATGGTAGGTTAGATCCGGCAACTATAACAATCTGGCTTCTGTGATCAGTGCTGTGTGCATGCACAATCAGCAGAATCAAAAGACAATACAACGTGTTGCCGTGTTTTTTTTTTCTTTTCTTGAACCTTCTGTAAATTACGCTCACATAAACCCAATATTCCAATCTGCACGCACTCTCCATTTCAGAAATAAAGACCTACAGAACACAAAGGGCCAGAGCTTGGCACATAGTCTCTGTGTGGGTCCGATTTGCATGCATCAGCCACATTTTGAGCAGACTTCAGCGACTACACCCCTGCACAGAAGATTTTTTTTTGCTCTCGCTCTCTTTCTCTATTCTGTCTGACAAGCCAAACAACACATCACAGGGAGAAAAATCTGCTCGTTGTTTCGCAATTTTTTCTTTAGTTTTGATGTGCTTATAGGCATCGAGAGACACACTCTATCATAAAGCATTCAGAGACAGCTTCTCTGCAGGCAACCAGTTCTATGATACCCACACACCCATCTGAAGTAGTCTACGGGGTCTGTGACTGATTGTAGACCAGCTCAAAATGTTCCTAGTACACATTAGGGATGCTATTTCATTATAGTGTCAACAAAATACGGCAATCAATTCAATGCTTCACATCACCTGACATCACACATGACACAATGGGATAAACTTTCAGGTTAGAGCCTTCTGATAGATTTAAATATAACCAGTACCACTTACTGTCCAGGGGTGCGTTTCCCAAAAGCATAGTTGCTAACCTGTTAGCTAACCTGTGAAAGTGCATTGCAACCAACAAAGTTGCTAACTTAGTTAGCAAAATTGGTTTTGGGAACGCACCCCAGTTAAGTATTTACTAGCCTTAATTTCTATTAGCAATTCTAGGCAGCAGAAGTCTGTTGTTATATTGTTATACCAGTGTCCTCTGGAAAATGAGGACTCCAGTCCCTCAATAAAAAAAGTAACCGAGGAGTTAGCACCAATGGGAACTTGGAGGATGAGAAAGTCACATGTTTCCATGAGACAAAAGGCTTCCTCCAGTCCAGAGTGCAAAGTAAGTGCAAACCCTCTCAGTCAATGCATGATGATGAACAGTGTAAACCTATAAGCTTCTACAAAACTGGTTGCAGTGCATGATGGCAGACTGTGGTATGCATGAAGTTCTAAATCAAGTCACTACAGTGAACTGCAGCTATCCCATATCTATGCTGGTACATATGTTATGCTCCTCTGGAATGATAACATTTGTCACGTTTGCCCATATGCCAACATTCCAGAGGAACAGCTGATTAAGAAAAGAACGGTGGCCAGTGAGACCTATGCTGACAGCAACCAATACAGTGATGACCATCCAGTGTTTTAAAATACAACCACATGAACATAGACACATTCAGAAATTATTGTGTTGAGTCAGGCAAAGAAACAAACACAAAATCCATTGTCAGTTAATAATATAAAAGGAAAAGCCTTCGCCATCATAAAGAACGATGTTTTTTAATGTTCTACTCAATCTATGTTATCGGATCTTGCTCCAATAAACTGATGAGGACTTAACCCTGCTCCAAATAATGGCAAAATGGTTTCTAGGTAGCACTCCAAACGCTCTGCTAATCTCCTACCTGCCAGGCAACAACCCTGCTCGCCGCCACAGATCAACATCCCAAGCAAACACCCCATAAACTGCACTCCACAGGGCACGCTGTGAGACCCTTGTTAACACATTAAAGAGCAGATACTTGTCACACTCCACACAGTTGCCTGGACATCACTGATAAATCATACTGACATCCTGGTTTCATACTGTTTTTAATCACCATAAATCTAAACACCAAGACTTCATATTGCCATGTTAGAAAAGGACCCAGGAGAGAAGTTCTCCTCCTGCAGTGCCTTCCATGCATTCCTGCATGACACTGTAACTATACACTTCAGGTTTTACGCCCATGTCCCCATTTAAATAAAGCATGTCTCTTTAAGCTAAGCTGTGGTAAGCACATACAAATTTCAGCTGAGTCTGTGCACACTACACCTTTTTTTTCCGAGCACAGGGGGAGGCTTCACCCTGCATTAGCCTCATCTTCAAACCTGGTCCAGGCCTCTGGACTTAAACTCAATGAACCGTCCAGAGTGCACTGCAACCCCCCGAGGACTGGAAATGAGGTGGGTCGCCATCCTCGCGAAGAAGGACTTTGCACAGATGCATCCGGCTGTCATTACCAAGTGCAAACAGTGAGCTGTAATAAAAAATGCTGTTACAGGTGCCTTATAGCTCCAGGGAATTGTCCACAAAACCAAAAATCAATCTCAGAGAGAGGACTAAGAGTGATGTTCAAATTAAAATTGCAAATGTAAGCTGTTTGATGTCTGAGTGTCATATTGTGTGATGGCTATACTGTACATCATAATGTAATCATAGTAGATTAACTGCACTGTAACGTAAGTGATATGCCTGAAATTCCCATGGGAATATAGGGTACAGTCAGACTGTTTCGGCTGTGTCAGAAAGTTAGAGGAAACTTATTATGATGACCATCCAAGAAAGGGAGGCTATATCCACAAGACAACAAACGACTGTGCACCACTTCAACACAGGTAAACAGGATTATGTCTTAATTCAATAAGGATACAAATGAAAGAGTAACCTACATTCATAACAACCAAAACTCAGTGTAATGATTTACACATAAAAACCAAACAGTATAGCCTACCATTGGGGTAACATGTAGGCAACGCACAATTTCTATTTATGTGAGGACACTGCACAGTAGCCTTCAATAACACTTACCTTCAATGAAGCTTGTGGGTCAAATTAGCTTTTTAGATACAGTCGCCATATCGCCTTAAAGTTCAGTCATCTTCCATGGCTGAGCCTCCTTAAAAACCATTATTTGTAAGCATCAATCCCATAACAGATATTCCACTGTAAAAGGCGACTGTTAAGATGCAGAGGATTCGTTCATACAGAAAGATCCTCCTTCACAAAAGAGCGCAGCAGAATGGTTTTCATGAGAGAGAAAAATGGCGAGAAACATAAATAAAACGCGAAAGGATTTCCAAACAGCTCGCATACGATGCCCCCTGAGACAAGAGCGACTGTTTCAGACTGACTTCTACTCTCAGGTTGGAGGAACTCTGCGCACCGAGAGGGGCGAGACCAAATACTCCCGTGAATGGGGGGTAGTAGGAAAGCGAACGGCTCATTTCTGCGAGAACATCAATTGGCATCAGAATTATTCCAACTGTCAGGTTCATGAAAATTACAGATTGAAAGAACTGCAGTTCGTGACCGACGCGCTCACGTCACCCATTACCAAACAGTTTGTCTTAAATCCTATACTCCTACTCCTGGAGTTCCAAAGTCTCTCTCACCTGTAAACTTCTCACTGTGCCGAGAGCTTGGCACAAAAAGTTCACTGAAGTTCGTCCAAGTCACTTCAAAGGAAGACCAAGAAAGACTGGTGCTGGCAACGTGAAATGATGACCATTCAAACACGCAGCTCTAAAATTCGAGTCCCGTGTAATAGTTAAACTGATTAACGTTTTGTCCAACGAGTTTAATAGTTTAACCTACCCACACACTTTTGCACAGACAGCAGCCTGTTTTGATACAAATAACCATGTTGCATCTAGTTACTGTAGTAGGCCTACCAAAAGGAGATTGCTATCTTTCTTTAATGGCCAGTGTGCTCATTTGCAAACCAATAGCTGGTAATTTGCCTTCAAATGGGAAGCTTCATTGAAATGTATGCTCATCCGCACCCAAGGGTTTTGCATATCTACATCTCAGCACAAATTCTGTATACAAGTTAGTGTAAATTTATACATGTTAGTGTATTTAGCTTACACCGCAAAAAAGGATTATATATTATTTCTCTTATTTTGGATCACTTTGTCCTCCAACTGTATCTAAGTAGCCTACCAACATTAACCAAAAATATTTTATTTATCTTACGTATTACTAAACAAAGAACAAATTCACAAGGTGACTAAAATGGTTTGTCATGTAGGTGAAAAGTCAGTATTATCAAAAGGTTGGGCAATGATACTGGTGTGTATGACAGAGAGAGAGAGAGAGAGAGAGTATGCATGTGTGTGTCCAGTAAGCCTGTGTTCCCTTTCAAGGGCACACATCTTCTAACAGAGTATCCATCACATAGAGCACAAACAGTTTTCGACTTCCGTAATCAGTGCCATGTGAACACTGAGCTTTTGAACTCAAAAAAATATGCCACACTCCATATGGTTTAGAATCACACTGCTCTTATGTGCTCACCATCACAAACCACAGATTTACAGGCCTCCTCCATTCATGAAACATTGCATTAAACACTTAAAGCAATTTATGTGATAACAGAATCAGCACTACATAAATACGCAGAGCAAGAACAAGCGCCAACGCACAGCGGCAGTCAGTCAGCTGCTACCCTGTCATCTGGGATTTGCATTGGGGAGAGCGGGACAGCCTCTGTATAATTTTGAGCATGTGGATTGAATGGGGGGAAGTTCAACCGGAGCTTGGTGAACGGAGAGCATCTCCTGCCCCTTTTCCTGGAATTCTCTAAGGGCCATGGTGGCGGCGGGTTCTCACACGAGTCGAGAGCGACTAACTGTGCGAGTGTGTGTGTGTGACCTGGTGCTGGGGTAAACTCCCGCAGAACCTATGGCAGGAGGTTCATCAATCAGACCAGTGTGACACACAACAACATGGTCCCCAAATGATAACCAATGCGATTAAATACAAAGCCATTCTGCTATGGTTTTTAAATCAAATCCCCTCTAAATCATAAATGTATATAATTATACTGTACGTCAACACTAAAATGCTGTTTCTCCACTCTATGAGAAAGTAAACCCTATCATTTTTCATAGGGTTGTAATTGCATTTTGTGGGGGGAAAATCCTTACACAACAGGCAACAGCAGAAAACTCCAAAAACAGGACGAGAGGAGTGAGGGGGCAGAAAGCTGGTGCCATCCAGGCACCAAATGGGGGCTTGTTTGGGGATGTTCTGGGACTCTGCCATCTGTTAAACAGATCGAGACATAAAATGCTCCCCCACCTTCCCCTCACACAGGTGTTTACCATTAGCCAAGGTCTGAAATGCTACTTTACAGCAGTGAATTCTTCCTCCAACACACTTGTTCCCGAAAACCACAACACAGGAGTGTTTGGCAACAGTGCTTGTCAAAGGGCCTACATACAAATTAGAGGAGTAGGCTTCAGTGGCACACAACAAACCTCCTGGTCTTTGTGTGGTGGCTTGGTGTGCTAACATTATTCCATTGGAAAAGCACAAGTTTATCTATAGTCTTTGGGCTATCAAAGCAAGCTTTGCTCCACTGTTCCATTAATATAAAATATATGATCCTGAGTGTTGGGAACTAGGATGTGTTGGGTCTTATTTCTATGTGATCATGAGTAACACATCTTCTTGGGTCTTGTTTAAAAATTGTTCATGTCCTAGTTTATGTGTATATGCAAATACAACAAACCAACATAAGCAACTCCCTGATTGTAATAGGCAGTAATGTATGCCTTAGGAAAATCCCATCCACATTTTCATGTGGGGGCAGAGAATCAGCAATGTTTCCAGGACAATCCTCTTGAAGGTCTTGCTGAATCTTCTCTGAAGCAAAGGCACACAGTCCTCTGCTGAATGGAATTCTTAATGGAAATGGGGATTTACTGCAGTCTTAAGACAATGGGCGCCATAGCAGCCAAATGTGTGCTGAAACGTCTAAACACTGTAAATGTGTGTATGTGTGAGTACGCTGGGGGTGGTGGGGGCGACTTCGTAACAGCTGATCTTGACACATTTAACGCAGCTCCTTTCATTTCATGTCAGTTGGCAGAGTCATTTTTCTCTCTCAACAAACCTTCTCCTGGATTAATCTAGACAAAACCCCCACTCTCTCCCTGCAGAGTCAGTCCCTTCACACAGCTCCTGCTCACTAATCCAGCGCTTGTTCAAACTCGCCATGAGAAGTGTCGGTCTCCGAGACGTGGTCACACTTCACTGGCCCCTCCGCTATTCTCCAGGCACACTCGTTCGAGCTGTCTCTTGTTCAGTGAGCGCCAATCTTCATGAAGACTGACCACACACTGCATTGTGCGTACATTCCCTGTACAAGCTCATTTAATCTAAGTTCCATTCAGCTCGCTTGTGAGAACCCTAATGGGCAGTCTGAGAGACAGTGATTACATCAGAATGAATTAGTCTATATTAAGAGAACCTACGGGAGGCCTCAGCTGCTGAGAAGTGCACTAACAGACTGGACATGACCCAACTAGGTGTGGCTGTCTGGCTGCCTCTCTCATGCTATCACATTACCTGATGAGTAATAAAGTCAGTGGACATCTGCACTGCTGAGTGAACACGCATGAGTACGCCGGGGGAGCAAGAGAAAGCACAACAGTGGGGTCAGGTTCATCATGTCAGAGAGCTGGGGCTTTTTCCTGCACCGAGAGAGAGAGAGAGAGAGAGAGTGAGAGAGAGAGAGAGAGTGAGTGAGAGAGGACGCTACCTCGCCACCTTCACAGGACACAGCGAGGCAAGCCCCTCCCTGAGCCGCGCTTCCTCTGCTTCCTCAGGAGGCCGGGGTTCCAGTCCACTCCCAGGCCCTGCAGACAGCACAGCACAGCACAGGGCCTTCACCTTTCACTTTCAGCCCCACTCTCTAACAATAGCAGGAGGGCCTACAGTACATCCCAGCATATGCTACACACATTTAAGAAAAGCAGTGAGATAGTTGATATTTGAAATAGTGTGCGTGCTTCCAGAACAACAGGTATTGTAGATTTAAGCAATAAGCCCCGATAGGTCATAGGTTCCAGTGATTTTAAAACAGCTAAGGGGCGTTGTTAAGCATGACACGAAGCACTGGAATCACTGGAACCTACAGACTCGAGTGGCTTATTGCTTTTCTAAAACGGTTACTACATATATCAATCAATATATCAAACAATTTATTCATAGATAATCATTCTTCCACCAATAAATATATTTCTTCTATCAGAATGGTTGCAAAGCAACGTAGAGACGCAGCAACTTTAACATTTGTATTAATTTGTGCTGGCACAGTAATGAATGTGGTCAACGTGAAGGGTTGCACTGGGTTTTACAACGACAGAACAGGATTCAGTCAATCATAATCAAGGACCAGAACTATCCGTTTTAGAAATGTCCAATAAATTAATCACTGCAGTATATTTTAGCATGGAATTGATATACTGTACTTATCTGATCAACAATGTCAACACACTGTATCTCTATACAAGGCTCTGGCATCATCCGGTACACAGTGTGCAACAGAAGCATGGCCCACATTCATCACTGTGCCTGTTTCAAACCCAGTAACTTTATTGTTTTATGACTGACCTTGACGGTTAGGCATGTTTGTACGAAAACTGAAGTGAACGTGATGATGAATGTGTGACATTTCATTAGTGTACACATAAATACATGTCAACAGGATCTCATTTGCAGACACAAGTCAATGCTCTCCCATTTGCCTTGAAGAGGCATTTCTGTGATAACCACAGGCAGATCAGCTACAACACCTTTAAACTTACACTCACACATGCCTAAATTACATATGGCATGGGAGGCAATGTGGCATTATGTAATAGCTTTCCTACCACAGGAAAAAGTGATTCAGTAATGAAACCTGAGTGTTGTCCTTAGAGCTCACAAAGGGGCTTTAAGGAAAGGGAAGGGGGGAACTCCTGACAAAAGCACCCCCTTCTCCAACAACAATGAGCTATCCAGGCCAGCTCATTACTTTGTAGTTCTTTTGTTTTTGCAAGGCAAGGAGAGAAGACTTCACAAATACAGTGCGAGAGGAGAAAAGAGAGGGGGAGAGAGAGAGAAATCTTAAGCCTCCTTAGAGACCAAAATGCTCTTTGACAGAGTTACAGAGTCCAGGCCCTTTGGAGTTGGTGCCTTTAATTTGACTTACAGAACTGAGGACCACAGGGGTTTCTCTCTCTCTCTGTACTCCCCAGTGGCAGCTGTGGGAGAGAGGACAATCCTAATAGTCCCTTTAAATTAAGCAAGATCCTCTGAGTTCTTTTAGTTCTGCTGCTTTGATTTATTGTGTGATTTACAAGTCCTAGCAAACCACAGTTCCTGACACTCTTGGCTATGCACACGCTTGTGTAGAATGCTGCAGAAGGCTCTGTGGTGATAGTCAGTCTGTGATTCAAATGTTGATGATATTGCTCTCTCTCAGGCGTGTTATGTCTTGTGTAATGTCTACTGTTGATAACACACCCATTTCCTTAAATTGTGTTCATTCTGTATAAGTGAGAGTTTAAATTTATTGCAAGCTTATTTAATTCCAGAAAAAAGCAGGAGGGGGAATGGCAGCCAAGGAGAAAGAGGGACAGAGTGGGTAAAAAGAGACACTAATGAAGTATTCCGATGCAGAGGTTTTGCTGTGAATGTTAAGACGAGACATTCGGATGATTTTTTAATGTGGCATCCCACCACTCTGCCAATCTCCCTCACCCCCCGACAGTCTGCTTTCTCTCGGGCTGATGGGAGACTGCAGTGGCCTGTGAGAAGAACTTCAAACAGCCACGGCTCTCTCTGTTTCTCTCCCTCTTTCTCTCTCTCTCTCCCTATCTGTCTCTATCTCTCTTCTTGAGTGGCTTTGATATTGGGTGCGAGGAGCTCGTTGCTGAGCAGAAAACCCCAACACAGCCCTTGGTGCACTGCTGGTATTGCTGCACCAGCAACTCTGCTCTGTCTCATCTTCCCCCTGCCACCCTCATCCCCACCACCACCATCAATCAGCCCAATTAAGAAAAAAATACCCGGCCCATTCAAAGCACCCTCGAAATCAGCAGAGGGCATCCCTTCGCCTGAAAAAGATCCAGTGAACTCCTAACCTGCTAAATCACTACCCAGTGTCTCTGAGCTCGGCATTTTAGACCTCTCTTTAGATAACAGTTTATTTAGTGCGCACAAAATGCCACCCGAGTGCTCCTCGGAGTTGACGAGCGATGATTAAGATCTGATGATGGGGGATCTCACTCTAATTAAGAGGCTGGTGGCCCCCGGGGGTGGAGGCAAATCTTCCAGCTTTGCTACAGTGAGCACAGGCCAGCCCCCTTTTTTGGAGTTTAATCAAAGTGTGTGTGGGTGTGTTTGTGTGTGTGTGAGAGAGAGATAGAGTGTACTCATAGAGTGTGTATGAGTGGGTGGATGTATGAAAGAGTGCATTAATGTGATTGTTTCTCTGACTGTGTGTGACGATCACTCCACATGCGTGTGGAGCCTGTGTGAATTTTTCTGTGCATGCTTGGAGTAGTGTGTGTGTGAATTTCTTTTCACATATACTGTTGATGTGTATGGGAGCATATATTAGTGTGCGTGTGTGTGTGTGTGTGTGTGTGTGTGTGTGCGTCCCACTGCAGGGAGGATGAACAGCTGCACTGTGGAGGTGGGGGGGAGGTGTGACGGCCCTGGCAAACTAACCAAAACACTCCACAGGGTCTCAGGCTTGTTGAGACCTGTGTTTCTCACACTCCCAGTCTCCCCGTGAGCTGCGTCCGGGCTCTGGGAAGCCGGAGGCTGGTCTGCCTGAGGTTAGCAGGTGACGAGCTTTGTGCGCCTAGATCATTAGCACCAATGAGGCTTCCAAGAGTAGCATGCTTTTGCATCATCACATCTACTCTGTTTGGCACTATGTGTGTGTGTGTGTGTGTGTGTGTGCATGTGTGTGTGTATGTTTGTGTGTGTGTGTGTGTGTGTGTGTTGAATGGGAGGGCCTCAGAGGCTGTGTTGAAAGCACACAGACGACGGCTGTTTTGTGGAAGTCCAGGAAGGGAGCACCTGTTTTTTTGTCTTTTCCCTTCCCCTCCCTCCTCTGGTTCTTCCAAGTCCCACGTGTTTCTCGTACTTGCTCCATGCCCTACCTGCCTTTCATCAGCACCGCGCAGCATTCCCAGCATAACACCTGAGGGGCCTGGGGCTACCATTCCATGCTATCACCATGCTACACACAAACAAGTGCTGAGGTATTAGCAGACAGACAGACGTGCCTCTCGGCAGGTTTAGCAGAACAACCATTACGTGCGGGAGGATTAGGGAGCAACAACACACGCTGGTAGCGATGAGACTGTGAGTTAGGGGCTGGGAGCAGACAGATAGCGCTGCGTTAACACAGCATGAACGCCCTCTGTGGATATCACTACTCATGTGAAGCACGGAATAATACAAGCCATCCGTACAAATTAGTGCATTGTGTGCAGCCAACGAGACGTGTGCAATCAGACACCGACTGCTTACTAACATTCAGTATTGAAACAGTGCAAATACTTCAACATCAACCCATGTATTAACTGTTAATGTGTCTACAGAGCTTTAACCTGATGAGGTGTTCAACAGGTAATGAAGAGCTACAGAACAATATAGGACCCAGGAGGTAAGAGCTCACATTTACAGTAACTTAGTGTGTAGGTTGCTGCAGTGCAGCAAAAAGTGCTTGGAAAGAGCAGGGCAGAGTCTGAGGCAAGAAACACTTAAGGCAGTTCGGGTTAATCCATCACAGTCAACCCTGAAATAAGCAGTAATTGCTATCATATACACAGTGTAAAGTCAGACTATCCTGTTTTGCAGAGCACTTCACTGCATGCTGATTAGGGAGGCACTCAGACTGTAAAGAGGACTAGACCGCTGGCCACAGAGCACCACGGGGAACGGGGAACGGGGAAGAGCAAGAGTGCCCCCACTGGCACTGACCAGGAGCTACACAGACACTGCAAAGCAAAACTTCAGAGGTTCTGATCAGCTGTTAACATTTAGTTCATTTTACGACCATGTTGATCCAGAAACACTCCTGCCATTAATGAGAACATGACTGCAAGCAGTCAAATATTAAAAAACATTTTCGTAATTGAATATCCTGAAATTAAGATTAAAATAAGTGTCAGAAAATACACAAGCCATACAAAATCCATGGAAAATCATTGAAGCTTTCTAGTTACTATAATGTTCTGAATTCATTAAAGTCAAATGCAGAACACAGAAATAATTCCATCTTCTCTGTGCTGTGTTTAGGCTGATAAAATATGAACTATCCGAGGGCAACAAATGCAGCGTACTGTGGCAAATGGTGTCTTTAACTGACTGTGAAATGTTTGCCGCTCCTACAATAACACTCCAGGGTGAGGGATTCCGTGTGTTTTTAGGATGATGCAAGCAGGCAAATGCTGGATGTTTTTTTCCCCCCACACCCATTGTCTCATGCACCATAAGCTGCCTAAGCTAAAAGACTAAGCTTTAAAGATGGGATACTGATGGAAAGCAAAAAACAATTTGTTCCCTAAGGAGTTCAAGGCCAGGTCAATTTATGTGGCTGAAATGCAATCTTGGGGGAATCAGCAGTGAGATGGGCAGATAAAGGTGATGAAGGTGACTTATGGGACGCCCAGTGTGCGGTGACAGGAGAGACAGAGACAAGAGATATACTATATCGCCACGGCTACGCCGCTGTGTCTCTCCTTCTAGCTCCTCAACAGGCTGTTTAGATTCACTGCTCTAGTTCAGCCTGTTCTGTTCCCACCTCAAAAAAGAAGTTAGTCTCCCTCCCTCCCTCCATCTATTTCTCTCTCATCTTGCTTTCCCTCTTCTCTTCTTTCTCTTTCATTGCTGTTGCTGCTGTCTCCATGCGCTCTCGCCTCCACTCTGCCAAGCAGCTCGTCCTTGACACTGCAGTGAGCGCTTCCCAGCACAACTCTTTTCTTCCCCTACTACAGTCACACCCACTCTATAGCTCGCAGTCTCACACCAATCACTCTCACTGGCTCGCCTTAAATGCTTCTCTCTGGAAGGAAGAACAGCAAATGAATGAAGATCTCCTGCTTCCAAAGGAGTGGCTCTGTTCATGATGGAATATCCTTTAATGCCCTGTAGTCAAGTCTCTCTCTCTCTCTCACTCTGTCTGTCTTTCACACAACCACTCTCTCTTTTTCTCTCTTTAACTCTCTCCATCTCTCTCTATCACTCGCTCTCTCAGTGTTTGCTTCACAACATGACCTACATTTTTCTGCCTGAGCGAAGCGCACAGATCTGTCACAGTTCGACTTCTCCACAGAGCCACAACACTCAATGAGCTAAACTGTACGACGTGGGGGAGACAAATGTGTGTGGGGGGGGGCGGTTAGAGAGACAGAGAGACATAGAAATAGACATTGGGAGAGGGAGAAAAAAATGAGGAGACAGTCAACGGCAAAGGCAACCACTGCATGGCAACAATGTGGAAAATCCCCTACTAAAAATAGCGGCATATCGCGAGGCTAGCTGCTCTGACAGTGCAGCCAATAACCTTTCACCCCCGGGGCGCTGGTGTGGGTGCGGGGGGTGGGGTCGGTCCGTCAGAGCGCATTTGCGTGAGTGACTCAGATCCAGATGTCGGGACTGAGCCGACAGGGTCACGTTCACGTTCAACCCCGCTCACTCGCTCGCTCTGCGACGGGGCGATGGCGTCTGTGAGACAAATGTGGCCATGTGATGCGTAATGGCTGCAGTGACTGCTGCAGTTGCCGACGAGCGCTTTTAAGCTATTGTGTGCACAGATGTTGCTGTGGCAGCCAAAAGCACCTCCGTAGTGCCATCCAGAAGGGTACTCGGCTGTTTACTTTTATTGAGTGAGGAGGGGGGTATGTAAGGGGGTCGTCCTTCAAACGCTCTTGGTGTGTTTCGCTATACAGACATTCCAGCAGCATTGGTCACACCCCAGTACAGCGGCTGTCCCACTGGTCAGGTCAATTTGCCTCAGACAGTTGATGTCTTTGAAGATCCTCGATAGCCTCATCCTTCATGTCGCTCCTCGCAGGGACTCTGCCAAATCAGCATGTAAATGGCAGGCCCCCCTCTTTAAGATGGAGGATTATTCAGGTGGACGTGTGGAGAGGGGCTCTGAATAATGAAAACCAAGTTGAAGTGCCCCGTTTAACTGCAAGGTGTGGCGACTAGTGCTCAGTTTCTAACATCATTCTTCCCCCTCAGAGAGTAAGAGCAGAAAACTTCAAAATTGGGCAAAGTAGTTTGTTTAAAATCACACTGACTTTTGAATGAAGTGAGGCTCTAATTCCGTTTTAGTGGGGGTAGTTGGTGCATTTAGGCAAAAGCCATTCATTCAACAGACCACGACAACAGAATTATTTAGACAATAAAACATTCACAAAGGTTACAAGGTGAACCTAAGTCCCTGCTGAACACCACAGTGAACTTGAGTGAGACCCTTTGAAAGAGCCATCTGACATCAGACCCAGAAATGCCTCGTAATTAAAATGTGGCCAGCGAAGTGGAAGCCCCGCTGCTCTTTGAGGAATGGCCAGTCCGTGCAGGAGTTAATGCTTTCTAGTATGTGGGAAAAGCCACTAAAAGCCACTAATCTGCTTAACCACAGCCTATCCTGTTTAATTTCGCCCATATTGTAAAGCACTATTGACAAAACCATCCGGAGAGAGTGTGATTTGGTGTGACTAGTGTAATAATTCACTGGGTTTTGTGCAGGGCTTTGAGGAAACTATTTTAATCTGTTTTACATCAAAGCGCACTGACCGAATTAAAGCCCTCACAGTGTTTCTCTTATGATAATATCTGACAAGGCAAACAGTCTCGATCCTGCATCATATGGATAGTATTACCTGACTGCAGCTTTCTTTGTCCTTCCACACTACCAGAAACTGCCCTGCACTGCTCTGAGCTCTGAGAGTCAATCATTTGAAATAGTTATATGTAATTCTTCATAATTCCATCTGTGTTAATAATATTGTGTCATATGAAAAGGTTAATGGCTATGTAATTAAAGGTTAATAGCAGGCTGTGCTAAAGGTTATGGCACTGTAATTAAAGGTGATTATTCACATCTTTTTAGGGTAAGCAGCCATAGCTCAGTCAGATTTTCAGAGAACAGAAGGGCCAAACCCACGGAGCGGACTCAAAAGGCTCAGGCAGAGAGTTGGCAGATGTACTCTCTGTGTTTGAAAACATGAGCGTAAGCTGCTCTTCAGTCGGATGAGAGACTGTCTGTCTCCTGCCTCTGCCTACCTTCACTCTGTCAAAACACTCTCTACCTTTCACTCCTCTCCCAACTGTTTCTCATTCTCCATCCAACTTCTCGCTTTTTAGCATTCTCTCTTTGCTACTCAACGCTCTTCATCAATGTCTGACTAACTCCATCCTTCTCTCTCACTCCTTTTTAACTGACTATCTATCGCTCTGTCCTTAATCTCATCAATCACAGCTTTACCCATGCTTGTAGTCTGTTTAGTTGCACTGAATCCCTTAAGCACCGAAATAATTTTAGCCTCGCTAAATTATATTATATGATTTCTTATTTTGGCTATAAGTATTCAACCTCGTCTGATAGCACTTTGAACCTGGACCTGTTTCTCATTATCATGCTTGTCCTGCATGGAACTCCAAATGTGTATTTATTGGTCTTTGTAAACTATGGGAAATATCTGTGTTATTTGCTTTCATATCATTTCAGATGCTCTCTCTGTTTTTTCTTCTTCAGGCCAGATGATCCCCAGGGGTTTCTTGTTTCAATTACATGGAGATGCTGACCATACCGCAAACCATATCCACCTTTCATTCTCTAGCACAGGTTGTAAGGGATGGCTTAGTAATGGTCTTGCTGTGTTGCTGTAACTAATGTGTAATATTTGACTCTGCAGTAGGAGCCATATGTCTGCAGCTTTATCATTACACATGTGCTGACCTATTTGGACTACTGTAACACAACACAATAACTATCATTCCACACTACAGTTCAAGATCTCAACACTGAACAAAATATATTTAGTTTATACAAAGTAACATTTTACATTGAAATAAATACCATATAGGCCATATAATTTACTCATATCAAGTAGCATACACCATCTTTAAGCCGCACCAGAAATACAGTATCTTTAAGAAGTGGCCTGAAGGCACCAGTTAATAAACACTCAGCCATGTCCAGTTATCCAGTTGTGACAATGCTGATTTTATGACATAGTGGCCTCAATAACCTCCTTAGTGTCCCCCCTCCCCTGCATGCCCCTGTGAGTGCAGGGTACAGTGTGGCAGCTGAAGCGTGCAGCTACAGTCGTGCATCAAGTGTCTCTGGCCAAGGCCTCCTCATTGTCCTCAGCCTCTCTCCTTCTGATGGCTGACCTAGCTATGTCACAGACACAGTCTCACACCCAGCTATCACCAGCAGCCTATATATAATCTGCCTCTCCTCCGCTGCCTTCTCTTCTCCCTCCATCTCTCTCTCTCTCCCTCTCTCTCTGCTCATTCCCTTCTACCCTTCCCTCTTCTCACTCCTCCTATCTCTCCTTCTGCTCTCCCTAGCTGGAATCCTCTTGTCTCCTCTACTTCTCCCCCTCCCCTCTCAGCCCAGCAACAGCAGAGGTTGGGTTTTTAGAGTGCCTCTAGTCACTATCAGCATCAGCATGTGCCCTTGCTGCTCAACTCTCTAGGGCCCACATAGCACAGCACCATGCAGCTCACCGCCCCATCCCACACACACATCTTCTCTCTACCTTTTCTCTCTTTCTCCCTGCCTACATCTCTCCCTCTTTCTGTCCCTCTCCCTCTATCCTCCTATCTCTCCTTTTTTCCCCTCTTCCTCTTCTCTCTCTTCCTTTATCGCTCTCTCCTTCTTTCTCACTCTGTCTCTCTATCCATTCCTCTTCCTCTTTCTGTGTCTATCATATCCCTCTCTCTCTCTTCCTCTCCATCTGCAGGGCTTCACACCTTGGCTTTGGCACACTAAGCAGGGACTGCGTCGAGAGTGCAGCAACCCACATTTCTCCCCAGCTCTGGCTGTCCCAGCTGGTGGGGGTGCAAGGTGCAGGCAGAGAGGGTGAGAGAGAGAGTGAGAGAGAGAGAGAGAGGGAGAGAGAAAGAAAGAGTGAGGCAGAGAGCAGGAGAGTGGGAAAGAGAGAGATGGCGAGGGTGAAGGATGGGAGAGGGAGAGAAAAAGACTTTGATTTAGGCTCTGTTTAAAATATTCACCCAGCCTCCAGTGGCACAAGTGTGTGTGCTGCCCTGAATGTCTAATTAGAAACTCGAAGCAAAGGCTGTCCTAATTATGCTCCGCGCAGGATTCTCTCTCTCTCTTCCTCCCTCTCTCTCTCCCTCCCTCTCTCTCTTCCTCCCTCTCTCTCTGGTTTTATATCTCCACCTTCAACCACAATTCACCTAATACATCAAAATGCTCCCTTTTCTGCCATCACCCCTACATCCTACCCCTCCCTTATCCTACTTACATGTGTGCTGCTGTGCACCTGCACTGTTTAGTGGACGGGCTACTGCTGACTGAATATTACATGGAATGCCACTAACTACGCCCTCTCCATGTTCCTATCGACTCAGACGGAGCCTGGCAACAACACCACCCTCTTTTGATCGATTCTAAAAATGTCCCAGTGACACTTGTGGGTGAATCTTGAGGGAGATAAAAAAGAAAACAACAAAGTTGTAATCAGCACAGCAAGGCACAGTGCATGGCGGCAGTGTCTTGGAGATAGAGGGGGCTAAAAGTGGAAGCAGTTCAAAGACCTCCCGCCTCCTCCTGTTTGATCCTAATAATTTAGCCCCGCCACATTAAAAAAACATCAGTGATTCCATATGTGCTTGCCGCCCATGAATGGAGGGAGAGAAAAAGACTTTGATTTAGGCTCTGTTTAAAATATTCACCCAGCCTCCAGTGGCACAAGTGTGTGTGCTGCCCTGAATGTCTAATTAGAAACTCGAAGCAAAGGCTGTCCTAATTATGCTCCGCGCAGGATTCTCTCTCTCTCTTCCTCCCTCTCTCTCTCCCTCCCTCTCTCTCTTCCTCCCTCTCTCTCTGGTTTTATATCTCCACCTTCAACCACAATTCACCTAATACATCAAAATGCTCCCTTTTCTGCCATCACCCCTACATCCTACCCCTCCCTTATCCTACTTACATGTGTGCTGCTGTGCACCTGCACTGTTTAGTGGACGGGCTACTGCTGACTGAATATTACATGGAATGCCACTAACTACGCCCTCTCCATGTTCCTATCGACTCAGACGGAGCCTGGCAACAACACCACCCTCTTTTGATCGATTCTAAAAATGTCCCAGTGACACTTGTGGGTGAATCTTGAGGAGATAAAAAAAGAAAACAGCAAAGTTGTAATCAGCACAGCAAGGCACAGTGCATGGCGGCAGTGTCTTGGAGATAGAGGGGGCTAAAAGTGGAAGCAGTTCAAAGACCTCCCGCCTCCTCCTGTTTGATCCTAATAATTTAGCCCCGCCACATAAAAAAACATCAGTGATTCCATATGTGCTTGCCGCCCATGAATGGAGGGAGAGAGAGACAGAGAGCAGAGAGAGAGGAGGAGGAGTGGAAAGGGTGGGGTGGATTAGTGGAGAGGTCTCCTCTGTAATATAGGTTAAGAGAATTATGCCTGTGGAGCCCTTTCCACCTCGGCCCCAGGGCCGACCCAATTCACACATGCAAGAGCTTGAAGGAAACTCAAGGAGTAATCCCATGATTACACTGCATATAATGATCTGCAAAAAGAGGATAATAGCTTAAGTCTCTTTCTTAAGCCCAGCTCAGGCCCAACTCGCACCAGGGTTTGGGCCGAGTCTTAACGCTTTGCATGTCCCATTGATATGATTACATTTATATGAGAGAATGGATGGGGGGAGAGAGACATATTTGCACTGGGAAATGAGAAGAAGTGAAAATAGACAGAAGGCCGGAAGGACAGTCCTCTGTTTAAAATTAATGAAGTGTGAGGGAGAGAAGGAGAGAAAGAGAAAACATCAGCATGTTGCTGAGGGTGGTACATTCACTGGACTGGGTTACTGGGTTTAGAATGAGAGGACTGAGGGAGCTGTTGCAATGATCAGACACAGGATGAATAAACCTCTCTTCTGTCTCTTGTAGCCTGCCCTTAGGCAGATCCAATTAGCCTTACAACAACTTAACAATAGCTGTCAATCTTAAGCGGAAGTTAGTGGGAAATATAAATGACATCTGTTTTTCATAGTTTGACTAGAAAGAAACCAGTTACTGACCTGTGCACTGGCATGATGGCCAAACGAATGGCAAGTGGAAAGTCTCTACATTTCAAGGTAATTAAACGGTCGTCTTGCCAGCTGCTTCTAGTTAACAGTCTGTTTCATTTGCAACCAGTGGACCTGTTCCCGCTCGCTGCCTCGCTCCCAAATGGCACACGCACGTGGCATTGTTGCAAAGCGCGCTACCAAGCATCCTAGAGCAAATGAAACCCTCCCCCACATAGCGGACTGAATACATGTGTTGACATAAATGAAACCAAAATGAGGCCATATAAAAGAGAGGAAAATCACATATATTGGTGCTTTTGATGGTCTACATCTTCAACACGCTATCCTTCCTACGTGGATATGTACACGAGGACACCTTCGCTGCGCACAGACAACTCCCTGGATCAAAGATGCCATTTGAGGATAAATAAATAATCAACAAAAAAAAAAACATGTATACCTAATAAAACACATTAAGATTCCGTGATTTATCACTGGCTGTAGGCTGAGAATGCTATCACAAGTTATCAATGTGTGAATTAATGTTTTTAAATGGGCTAATTGCACTTAGGCTAAGGCAGTTACATTGCCCTGTTTTGGTACAGACTACACCAGCTGTGCAGCTAAGGCAGTCATTCACAAGTTGGTCTTCAGTATTCTAAAACGGTCATTATTGAACTACATTTAGAAAATTGTGACCTACATTGTTGTCTGTCAAGTAGGTCCCCAAACAGCACATCAGGACCAAATGCGTCAGCTGTGTGTATGAATGACAGCTGTACTGACACATGTAACAACATTACATATTGCATTACATAAGTTACTAACTAAAGGGAGAGGTTAATACATTTCCAGTTCATATTTACCTGAGGTAGGATGTTGCTCCAGTGTTTCGGTGCACAATTCCAGCTTTTTGTTCTTATCATAGAAAAATCTTTATCGTTGACAAATCCGCCATAACAAATCCATGTGATGTCCAACTGACACGCGTTTCTCTTAAAATCTTCGCTTTCATGTAGACTCAGAAGTAAGGCTATTTAGCGCATCTTCAGCGGATGAGAGATGCTCTGCTCACCTCGAGTTAACTGGACTGGATGTCCACATTCCCTCGTGCTCATTGTGTGCCTCTGTTTACTTGGAGACAGGCATGCTTTCTATTATCCCCACCCCTCTCGCATCGCTTGTACCGCTTCACAGACAAGGGTTTGTTATCATAGCTTTAGGTACACTCCGTCGCTCACGCCAATCACATAGCCTACAATTGGTCCGATTCTACATTATATTCTCCCATTTAACCCTTTCAGTGGAACACATGACAATACCTAAGAGCACATTAATTATGATGGGTCTATGCGCTGCAGAGTAAATACATGCAAAATCAAATAACAGCGGCAATGAATTTAAGGTGGTTGCATTATTAATGCAATTTTTGCGGAGCTGTCGTTGACCATGTTATATATATACTGCTCACTATATATATATATATATATATATATATATATATATAGTGAGCAATTTGTTGACAGGCCTGTAAAGGGTTAATGCCATAATCCACATCAGCCTTGAAAGAGATGGACTGAAAAAAGATAAATCATTGTGTTTGCCACAACACATTTGCTCAAGGTAGCCAAATGAGAAATGAGGACCTGTACTATGAGTGCATTTCATATGCACATCTTAAAAATAGAGCCACACCAGTGCGGGAAAGGCGCTTGGTGAGAAAAAGGTGTGAATAACGCCATGGGGCGAAATCATCGCTGGCTTGGAGATTGTGTAAATCCAGTAATCATTTAGGGTATGTCATATTTAAGCATCTACAGGATGATAATACTGTAGTGCAAGTGTAGGCCCCATATACCTTTTGCCCTTCCAGCAAAATCATGACAATCAATGAAACCAGTTCCCTGCTATTTTGTATTATTGTATTGGGAGTGTCAGTATGTTGTGGTTTACCAAGCCTGGACATTAAAACAACTTATAATGTCCTCAAATTTAGCTTAAATTACTCCTGAAAATGTACCAAAACCCCTTAATTTATATGCATTCGTCCTTAATTTGTAAAAAAGGGCATTCATTTTACCTTAAATGCCATTTTAAGGTGTGACCCCTTAATCTACATTTAAGGTGTCAAATCAGGGGTACCCTTTATTTGTTGTGATTAAGGGGGTAATTAAGGACAATTTTAGCGTATATCTTAATTTTATTTTAAGGTGTTAATTCAGGGATTCAAAACTTTTTTCAAACTAACAGTGTTACAGTGCAAAGTTTTCAGACTATTTCAAACTAACCTTTGCCGTTTCTATATTATTTTCCATATTGTAGTCTAAAATAGATAGTTTAGAGTAGTTTAAAAAATGTATTAAAAATAAGACCATTGTGAGACTAAGAGAAGATGAAAGGTTAAAGGGTCTGAAAACCACATATGAACGGTGTGTTCACTCTACTCTTGTAACCTTGTACTCGATGACTATAGTTCATGGCCAGTTTTTAGCCAATTCAACAGGAATGGTTTTAACGTCTGCAACTGCCCAGAACTTCTTCCAGCTGGCACACTCAATGAATGCAGTGTGAGTGTGTGTGTGTAATGGGAAGATATCACCCATCTCCTAGATCTGCCTAAGTCACCGCTCCTGTAGTGCCACATGAAAGGCTTCTTAAAGGCTTCTTTTCAGGCAAGTTCCTCTTCATATTAAAATGAGACAAAGGAGCTCTTTCAAGAGCAGGCCACGCTAGCCACGGTGCATCCATGCACTGAGCGCCTCTCTTTAAACTGCCAGCAAGAACGGAGCTCAAGTGCAGGTGGCTCAGAGTGCTGATTGACATGTATGCCTCTGCTACATGGGCCACCATGAATATTAATAATTATGCTAAATTAAGGATTCCCAGTTGTTAATTCTTTATAACGAACAAACAAACAAATAAGTTAATGAATAACACATGATGCTTCCTTTCAGTGTTTCAACATTTTTTTTTCTGCTAATGAACAACCTACATTACTATTATATATTCCTTACTTTCTGTTAGTCCAGCACCCAAAGGTAGGCCTACAACAGCTAAATGTGGGCCCAGAGCACAGCCCTCTTTCCAACAGCTCTTCCCAGAGTAGGCTTCATCTGTGTGCATTTGGATGCAGGTGAGGACCCCTCTTGGCTCCATCATTCCACCTACTCTGCCACCCATGACTCGGGCCATTCCAGCAGAGAAAAAAACATTCTCCTGCCCACTCAAGAGGTGACACATCTACCTGTAGGTGTATCTGAAATACTGTATTGGGGAGCTCTTACAAGTAGGCCTACAGTCATCCACTTCCACATGTTTTTAAAGGCGCTCCGCCATCCTCTGGACAACTTTGTTACTACAACTTTGAATCCTACTCCAGAGACCTGACTTTGCCCACAGAAATCTCCCCGCGGTGTTCAACACAGCATTTGTCCCCAGGCCTTGTAGGAATGACACACTACAAGCCACATCATTACGATGCCAACCCGTTTACGTGTTTGGAACTAACTGAACCAAGAGACTGAGGCAGAGTTGTGTTATATCATTACAGCTGTGTGTAATACTTTTTGTCTTAGTTACTTTCCTGAATGTTGATAAAGTCTTGATGAATGTGTTATTTATTTTCTATCATGAATAGACCGGGAAATCCATAGTTTAAAAAACACACATACTTTAATAAAACTTGCTGTCTGTGCTATTGTGCTATCTGTGAAAAAAATGTCAGTAGAACAAGAACATATTTCAATAGAAACATTAGAATCATTTTGAACCATTATCAACATTGATTCCCCAAATGTTGTATTTTACAGAGCACAATCCTACTTCAAGTCACACAATCCAAATGTAATCTAGTCATTCAGATTCTGATAGATAGAATAATGTAGTACTACTATGACATCCTAAAGCAAAAGTTAGGGGAAAATATTTTCAACATAGTAACTTAACAAGAAGGACGAACTGTTGGAACAATTCCAGTGTGCAGATATTTCTCAATCTTACAGAGCAAACCGATAAACAACGATTTACATGGATGGACATATTTTGGTATTGTTTGTTTTGATTTAAAAACATCCTCTGAGGTTTATAAAGAAGGAAGCCAAAAATGATCCCACGTGACTTAACTGAAAAGAGGAGAAGAATAATCATAATCAATAATCCGTCATCAGTGGTTTAGCTCAAGTTTAAACAGCACCTTGAATGGTTAGTCAATGCAACATGTTGATCTACAAGAAAGCTAAATAATTTCAATCTGGTTTAGTCAGATTACATTTACTTCCAACAACTGTGAAGCAAAATAATACTTAGAACAGTATGAATGTAACACAGTAATATTTAAATAGTATTTGACTTTTTAAAAATCCAATTGCTTTTACTTCCACTTACAGAAGATAAAGAAGGGAAATTAGGTAATTATAAATGTCTTACAATGATTTTTTGGCAATGCGAATCAAATCTTTTTCAAGACAAACTGTGTGATAAAATGGCAAAATATGAAGAAAAGAAAAAACATTTGGAAAACTTATTTAAAATGTTAAACAACACTTTAAGCCCAAGTTATACAGAGTAGACTGTTCGTCTAGTAGCACCTGGAGTGGTAGTGGACCTCTTTTCAACCACAGAACTGGAAGAAAAAAAAAACATTGACATCCAGAACTGAAAAAACACAGACATCCACAGAGAAGCAGTGATACTGGGTAGCTGTCCTTGCTCCATAGCACCAAGAGGAACTTCAGAGGTTATATGAGTCTTATCTCTTTTTACAACAATGGGAACCCCAACGGACCCAATTTCAGAGTGGAAAAGTGCCAAACGCTGTCAGCTCTACAGGTCTGATCAAACAGGCTGGTGCCACTTCCCCTTGGTGACCTCTCTCTGTGGGGACTTCCTCGGCTGCACAAAGCACCTGTCCATGTTGCATCACTGTGCTTATCGACCTGCAACAGCAAGGTAAGGAGGCATGTCCGCCCCCCCCCCCAAGAGGTAGAGAAGAGCACCAAAGGTCTGCCATCTCAGCTGCACCTGGCTCCAAGCCCTCCATCATGTAGTGTGGATGACAGATCAAAAGGCAAAGAGTGTATCTGTACAAGTACAGACATATTGCTATGGGTTTTCCTGAAAGGTATGGAGGCTTTGCCTACTGTTCCTTCATTGTAAGACACAATAATTCAACCGGGGAGAGCACCAAACTGTCAGTGGCCTTCAAAGACTTGCCTGGTCTCTGAACTAACCAGAACCTCAGTCCAGCAGGAGAAGTACCCCCCTCCTCCTCCTCCTCCTACACAGGTTAGTCAGACGAGGGCGGGTGGCATCTGTCGCAGCTCTCACCCTCCTCCTCGGGATCCACCAACAGGTGGCAGCCGGCCGCTCGCCCGCGGAGCACGGCCTGGTTAGCCAGAGCAGAGCCCCATGGGTAGCCCTGGCACACAGCCAGGCCCTCCAGGTCCAGCAGCAGCTCCACCACAACGCTGACAGTGGTGAGCCGAGGCGGATGGCGCTCGTAGACCGGGTGTGCCGGCGGCAGCGGCAGGCCCTGCAGTCTCAGCCCGAAGTGGAAGCCCGGCTCGATCTGGAGCACCGTGTCGGCCATGGCTGAGCGGCGCGAGCACTGAAGCAGCTGCAGCGCCGGGCCCTTGGCCAGCACGGCCATCCAGTGGGCCGGCAGCACAGTGCAGCGCAGCGCGGCCAGCAGGTGCAGCAGCTCAGGCTCGCCCGTGCCCTCCAGAGGCTCCGAGCCGTCGGCAAGACTGAAGATCCCAGACATCTGGAAGAAGAGAATGAGAAAACGGCAAGAGGCAGAAGGGAGGTACAGGAGAGAGTGTAAGGAAAAAAGAGAGAAGGAGAAAGACAAGTGAGACAGTGAGAGAATTTAAGTTAATGTTATTTTGTTTAAAGTACAACACTAAACATGTAACACACTTCAGAAAAGACAGTAGACCGTCATGTATAGACAGAATGAGTAAGCTAGAAATACATTTCTTTATCAGGGCAACAAGTCATCAGATTTTCATTGCTCTACCTATAATACATTTGTTTAGACAAAACAAAAAACTTTGAAGTCATTTTTCTCAGTTTGACACTCTGGTCAGTTACTGCCTTTTGCCTTTGTAGGGCAGTATGGTTTTGGGAGTTACTGTGAACACAACCCTCTATTTTTAAAATCGAAAATACAATCAAATTGAGGATAGATATTTATCCACATGATAAAGGAAGTCTTTAATTACCCAAAAATGACAATAACTCATTTTCGACCAAAAATGCAGTTACTGCCTTTTGGCTTTGTAGGGCAGTGTTTACGTAATGAAGTGATAGCTTAGTAAATTCCCGCAATATGGCAAAGCACAGCGTTCCCTTTCTGCGCATAGAAAAACTCGGTATTAGCGCTTTCTCTGTACATCCAGCTCAGAGTTATGCTTCAAGTCCCATATCAGTTAAGTTACCCAGACAGCTTATTTCCACCTGAGAACCATTGCAAAAATGTGCCAAGATGCAGAGAAATTAATCCATGCCTTTATCACTAGTAGGTTAGACTACTGCAATGCACTTTTTACTGGTCTAACAAAAAAAGCATATAAAGAAATTGCAGAACTTTGCTGCTAGACTTTTAATTACGACCAAGAAGAGGGAGCACATCAGCCCTGTGTTAGCTGAACTGCACTGGCTTGCTATAGAATTGATTTTAAGGTTCTGTTAATGACTTACAAAGCTCTAAAAGGCATATAACCTTCAAATATCTCTGAGCTTTTAATATCCTATCAACCACAAAGGAACCTTAGATCTTCCAATGCTAATCTTTTAATTGTGCCCAAAGTGCTCAACAAGCAAAGCGGAGAAGCTGCTTTTATCCATTATGCACCAAAGCTATGGAACACCCTGCCTCTATACATCAAACAGGCAAACTCTGTAAACATCTGTAAAAAAGACCTGAAATGTGAGAGCTTTTAGTTAACTCACTGTTATCTTGTAACCTATTTCTTCACATTAACTCACATTTTACTGCCGCTATTTACTGCTGCGATTTATAGGGTCTTCCTATTTTTACTGCATTAATTGTGATGTATGTGTTGTTGTATTTATCTCTTGTGAAATCTCATTTTTACTTAATTCTAAATCTCTGATGTTATATTTACTGATTTGCTTGCTTGTTTGTTTGTATTATTACACATTTCTTTCTTTCTTTTCTGTCTATTATTGTGTTAAATGCTCCAAAAGTAAAGCACTCTGAGCTGCATTCTGTGTATGAAAGGTGCTATACAAATAACACTTATTATTATTATTATTATTATTATTATTATTAAAAATAAAAGATGAAAAAATATTTATAATATACATTACATTACATTACATTACATTACATTACATTACATTTCATTTAGCAGACACTTCTTGACCAAAGTGACTTACATATGTCAGCTATATTACAAGGGATCACATTGTCCCAGGAGCAACTTGGGGTTAAGTGCCTTGCTCAAGGGCACAACAGTGGAAGCTGGGAATTGAACCGACAACTTTCAGGCTACTGCACGCTAGCCCAGCTCCTTAACCACTACACTACCACCGCCCTAATATATATATATATATATTAACATTTAATCACTCACAACAGGTGGTAAGTCTTCTGGTTCTACTGGCTCCTCTTCGACTGGCTCCTCTTCGACTGGTGCGCCCATGTCCATGCTCACCATCTGCACGTCTTCACTGAGCCCCACAGCACCTCCTGCTGGTGGAGCTACGAAACTGTACACAACCATGGGCCCCTGAAAGCACAGAGCAGAGTCGTATAGAGAGTTTGACCAAGTAGGGAATCAAATGGGTGCCATGTTGTGGACCAATATTTCTGTAAGGGCCTTTTACATATTGACAAATGTTGATGATAACATTTATATGCCTGTTATAATGGTGAAAATAAGTGATTTATTTCAACATAGCATATTCGCTCCATAGGGTTACGCCGTAAAGTCATCTGACGTTGCATTGGTATCCAACATGGTGAGAGTTGGCCAAACTCTCTCTATATATGGCTCTGGCACAGCACAGTGACCCCTGCTTATGCCTAATGGAAAGAATACACATTTTCCATATTAACATGCACTTTGAGATAAGTATTTTTCTCTTGTGTGTGTACAGCCACTAAATGTTTCTTGTACCATACTAGATTGATTTCTGATGTCTTTGTATGAAAAAAGGTTTAGGCAGAGTTCTGTATATCCACCATATCTATTTTGTGTTTTGCTCACCTCTGATCCATTGGTTTGGAGATAGCTGCGCTGCAGCTCCATCTGCAGATTTCCGTTCTGAGGAGAGGAAACATGACCAGAGACAGCAGACAGGGGTTTGTTTACATTTGAGTGGAAACTGGGGGGTATTCCATCAACCTCGCTAAAGGCCAAACCTGGCTTATTTCGATAAGTCTCGCTAATTTTAGTGAGAATTCCATTCCATTAACGAGGTTAACGTGAATCCCAGTTTGGTAACCATGGGAATTTATGCCACAGAACTAACCTGCTCCGTAGCAGGTTAACTTTCAAGCTAAATTAAGCTGTGTTGCAAAAAAAAAAACAGTCGGAAAACGAGTCCAAAAAGATGGTTCCGTCAACCTGTGCTCTCGTCACCTGTAGCCTACAACTTCAAAAATAGAAGTAGCCTAGGCCTATAGAAATGTTTTTACCGACAGTGCACCAAGCATGGATTTACACATTCACTAGCTCCAAAGAATGTATGAAGATTATACGATTAAAAATGTTTTAACTTCACATGCGTGTGGTTCTAGGAATCGTGCTACTCTGCGTCATTTACGTTCAGTGGTGGTGTAACGTGCAGTGAGACGGCATATGAAAGGATTTACATTCTTGTGTGTTTGCAGGTTAAGCTTCCCCATACGAAGTATTAAGGCTACATTGTTTATCACCTTGATGATGGCATTTTTAGTTATAATTTTTGATGAAAGACATATGTCTACTGCTGATAAAGGGTCATGCACATTTGGTAGGCTGTTCAGTGACAGCTTTGCCAGTGGGCTATATTATATCTGATGCAAGCCAAAGGACAATTATTCTGTAGCCTAGGCAGCTAATAAATAAAACTGCTTCATGTGTCGACGATTGTTCATGAATGTCAAATCAACTGTGTGCTACACAGATCAAAAACTAGGCATAAATTGAATTGAAAGCCATTGCATTTATGATAATTATTTTTCAAACACTTTGGGACTTATGGGAGACAATAGGCTATTATGTCGATACTAATTTATTTTATGACCACCTACACCTAGACAATAATTTGGAGTGAACTCTTTTAATATAAGAACGTAGTCTATAGATAGTTTTGAATATATGGCAAAGTTGTTTTTGAGTTTATACTATTTATTCATTCACTCGTTTTGTTCAAGCATAGACTGTAGGCTATAGCTAGTCTATGTGTTCAAGAGTGAAGCCAATCAACCTTGCAATTGATTTCAAACCATTAGCATTGTTGTTTTAAATGTATGCTTTCATTATTCTCCAATTTCTGTAGGCAATCTATTTTTTTCTCTCGATGTTAAATTTGATGACTTTCGATGAAAATCCTGTAGATGGCGCTTGCCTATCGAACAGAAATCATCTAGTATTGTCTTAATTTTATGACATATATCGTCTTTTCGTCAATCTACTGTTTTGGTCTACTTTTCTACCTCGTGCACGAGCAGAGATGAAGCTGAACTAAACCTCGCTTGAATAAACGAGGCCAAGATGCCGCTAACTTGAGTTACTGGAACGGCTTCAGCCCCAAGTGAAAGTCTACGCTAGTTCAAGCCAGGCTATTTCTGTTAAGCGCCGCCTTCATTAGCGAGGTTGATGGAATACCCCCCTGGAGTTGCTATTTGTAACAACAAAACAATAACAATAAAGGCTTGGTGAGAGTAAGGTGGTGTCAATTACTAAACCAGGGTGCTTGCCCTTTTCCCCTATTATTATTTTTTCATATACAGTGCCTATAAAAGGTATTCACCGCTCCTTGGATATTTCCACTTTTACTGCTTTCATAAATGGAATCTTGATCAATTTAATTTGCTAAGTCTTTTACAATCACTTACAAATATTCCCATATATTAACTTTTTAGGTCACTTTGACATTAATCGCTTATTTTGCATTATATACTTTTAATTAATTAACATTACTTTGTAGAAATCTGCTTTGTAGAAATCTTTCAAGTCAAAATGAAAGCAGATTTCTACAAAGTAATGTTAATTAATTAAAAATATATTCCGTATTTTCCGGACTATAGGTCGCTAATATAAGTTGCATCAGTCAAAAAACGCCTCATGAAGAGGAAAAAAACATATATAAGTCACACCGGACTACAAGTCGCATTTATTTAGAAATGTATTTCACAAAATCCAAGACCAAGAACAAGAACTTTTTTTAAGGAGAAGTTCAGTGTGATTTTGACCTAAAGTGTGTTGAAACATGATACCGAGTGTGAACTTTTGTCTCATAGCCCATCTCGGCTTGTCCCCTGCATTCCGAAATCCGGCGCTAGTTAGCCGATGCTACGAACAGGTTTTCAGTGGGAGTATAAATCATCTTGTAAATAAACTACCAGTGCTTTTTCAAAGTTCTCAATGTCTCGTTTTAAATGCCAGGGCCCTCGGAAGTCTACCAATGAAGTGTGGAGTTATTTTGAGCCTCGTAAATGGTGTAAAATAATTATTTATTTGCATGGCTAGCCCAATGCCCAAGGCACTCCCAATGAAAACCTGCTGGTAGCATCGGCTAACTAGCGCCGGATTTCGGAATGCAGGTAACAAGCAGAGATGGGCTATGAGATAAAAGTTCACACTCGGTATCATGTTTCAACACATTTTAGGTCCATATCACACCGAACTTATCCTTTAAGTGCGAAAAAATATCTGACCTGTCGCTCCCGATCTCATTCCACAAGCCTAGAGTGCCCTCTCGCGGCTGTAGACGGTAATGTTTCATGAAGCGTTCATGTCAATTCATACTGGTGAACATTTAAAAACATGTTAAATTATATATATTTTATATGACAAACTATCAAAAGGGGAACTTATACTGTAGTCCGGAAAATACGGTAATGCAAAATAAGTGATTAATGTCAAAGTGACCTAAAAGTTCATGTCAAAGTGCTTTCACTTTGACATTAAAGAGGGAATTTTTGTAAATTATTGCAAAAAAAGGCCAAATTAAATTGACAAAGATTCCATTTATTAAAGCAATAAAAGGGGAATTATCCAAGGGGGGTGAATACTTTTTATAGGCACTGTATGTATTAAAACTTTCATACTTTTTTCAAGACTTTCACCCACATTTCCATACGTTTCCCTGCTTTCCAGACCTTGGGGCACACCATTCATGAACAGTAAGTACCTCCTCAGTACACTAAAGGAATCCACAAGTGTCATTACGGTGGAGGCAGCTCTTTCTCATGGGCAGAAGTGATGGGTCTGGGTGAACTCACATGAAAGACTATGGGGAATGTGTGCGAAGACTCCTCAGTGTTCAATGCGCCACTGACATAGTCATTGCTGATGTCATCATTCTGAGACAGGGAGACAAAAGATACAATGCAAAATTGCAAAGAAAAGATGCTCATTGCTCATTGAACCAATACACAGAACCAACCAACCACTTTTTTGTCTTTGTTTATATCTGGTACCGCTATAGTTATAGTATAGAGTGTACTGAGAAAAAATATCAGGCAGTGACAATGCTTATGCTGATGAAGAAAGGATTATTAAAAGAAAATAAATAAGTGACAGTTACCACAGCTACCTGTTCTAACTCAAACATGCCATAGTCTTCATCATCTTCGTTGCCCTCCTCCTCGTCCCTGTCCACACTCTCGCTTCGTTTCCTCTGCTTCTTCTCCTCCTCGTCATCTGGGTCTGTGTAGTCTTCCTCCCAGACCGGCCTCTTGTGCTTCCTCTTGGACCGTGGCCTAGTGGGGAGGATGTACTGCTTCATATCATGCTGTTTGGTCTCATACTTGGCCTGCCTTTTGGAACCGTATTTCTGGAAAAGGACACCACAAATATCAGCGGCATGAAATAGGTTTACATTATAGCAGTCTCTAAATAAACACTATTTCAATGTCTCCTGCAGGGCAGACAAATCATGGATTGGCTGAAGGACCAGTTGGTGATTCATTTAATAGTTTACAAATAATCAATGAATTAACTGTTGCAGCCTTAGTCTATCTTCTGAACTCAGCATTTTGTGTCTTGTTATCCTGTGTTGACTGATTTATGCGCCATCAAGCTTTCTCACCTTAAAAGTACCCTCATAAATACACTGTCGAAGTCGGCACTTCTGCTTCTTTGTGTTGCGGCCCCCAAACTTGGGCTTGTCCTTGCAGTGGTCACATTTCCCACAGTCTGTCCGAAGGCAGGCCTCACACTTGAAGCACGTTCGCCGTTGGCGCTTCTTTTGAGCCTGAAACTAACATAGTGAGAGCAGGTGACTGACCCAAAATTCCCAAAAAAGTCAAAACAGAATGAGAAAGTGACTAAAACCTACAATCAGGTTCTTTAGATAAATAGTTTTTCAGGCACGTTTTACATGGACAGTTCTTTTGTCATGCCGATTAAACTATTCAGAATAAAAATTGTGTCACCTGTTTGCATGGGTCAGGTTCTAATCTGATCTGGTGCTTACAGGCTCTGGATAATCTTTGCTTGGAATAGCCATTGCTGCTTTGCTTTTCATTGAGAAGCTACAGAAGGCAACCCGATCGACTGTATATATGGCTATTCAATCAGAATAAGAACAGAATACACCCCCCAATTTTATTTTAATTATACGGTTCTTTTTGGATTGGCAGTTATATTCTGATCAAGGTGTGTCATTTTTATTCCGATTGAGCCCTTATTCCAATTCTAATCAGATTAAAAGTGTCCATGTAAACCCACCTAGTGATGCTTGAAGTGTAACTCTCGCTAAAATGCAATCTAGGGTCTTTTTGTGAATGTACCCGAGTCAAACTTCCATTTAAAAGCATAATTAGGACGAAAGTGCCACTTTTAAGTTTGATCGTATTGTCGTTTTCGGGTCAAATGGCCTTTTGATTGGGAGTGCTACTACGATCGCATCAAAATCACTATTTTTAAAACAATAAGAAGGCTCGACACAACATGAAAATTTGCTCAAAGTATCACCAGGGTCTCTAAACATGAACTCAAGCATTGAGAACATTGTTTGTGTACACAGAGTTTACTAAAAAGAAAGGTTTTGAACAACTCACTTGGTTTTTCCGCTCGCCGCCATCTTGCCAGTCAAGAAGTGAGTTGTTCAATACATTAAAAAAAAAACATGAAAAAAGTTTCATGTTGTGTCAAGCCTTGTTAGTGTCGTGATTTTGATGCGATCGTAGTAGTGCCTCTAGCACTCCCATTCAAAAGGCCATTTGACCCAAAAAAACGACAATACTGTCGATCTTAAAAGTGGCGCTTCCATCATAATTTTGCTTTTAAACGAAAGTTTGCATTTTGGCGAGAGTTAGACTTTAAGGTTTATTCTCAGGACTTACTTCAGCTGCTCTGTCTTCATTGTCTTCAGAGTCACTGTTCTGAGGATGCTACCATAAAATGAGATTAGATCAGATTACATTTTTTTTTAAACCAATTAAATTCATTAAGATTCACACACACACACACACACAAAAACAATTACCGTCAAATCTTAAAGGAGACAATGTCACACATGAGCCATTAATGCAGCAATAGTCGATATACACTCTCACCACTTTGCCTTTTTACCTTTTTAGATTTGAGCTCTGACAGTCTCTGGGATTTCTGCAAAAAAATAGACAGTAAATGTGTTTGTGCCAAGAGGTAGATTGTAATGCTTGTATAGACACTGAGTAACCTCCGATATGTTCTTCTGAATGAACCTACCCAAGCAGCTTTGATATGGAGCTCAAAGTAAATGAATCCCTCCTGACTCCTGAGAGACTTTAATAGCGCTTTTTGTTTTCACACCAGACAACATTGTCACTGACTCTCTTTGTGACATACTTTAACTCACTCCTTATGCTTAACTTTCAGGTCATCGGATCTCTCCACACTCACCCAGGGAGGAATTTTCATTTCATGCTCTGAGCTCTTGACTTTCTTCTGAAATTTTACCACAAGACAAGTGTAATTTAATTTAATTTATTTAATATTTTTGGAACTAATAACATCAGCCTCATTAATCAACCTGCTAAAGAGGTTCATAGAAGATGAAACGTGTGTCTCAAATAGGAAGTGATGGTAAAAATGACTCTCTGTGAAGCTCCAAAACATTTGAATTAAGCAACCTTACAGACTCTAGGCTCACCTCTGTTTTCAGGTTTGCAGGATTGGCAAGGACCCACTTGCCATGTCCAATCTACAACACATCAACACAAATAACATAAATTAAAACACCACCAGACAAAGCACAAATTAACACAAGCATGGCATAACAACATGCTGCTTCAGACATTTTTAAAAAATATTTATATATTTTTTCTATGCTTTTAAATTCGATAGCACAGTGAATAGAGTGACAGGAAGTGAGTGTTTTTCAAACTTTTTTTAGTGTCTCTGGTAGGTTATTTCACACACTGTCTTAGTAAAGTGTACCTTCTAGGGCGGCTCAGAAATGAACACCAAGTACACATACCTTCTTGAAGACAATGTTCCGGTTGGGATTGTTATTATTCAAAGCTGTAGAAAACAACGAAAGTTTTCAGTTTTCAATTTGGTTAAGTGACACACAGGCTATAAGAACCGCCAATAATCCACATCATGTCAGTATGTGACTGTTTGTCATAAAACGTCTGTAATCTGTAATGCTTGGAAAAGCCTCTGATGACGTACGAGTGCATGAGGTACAGAGCTCCTTATTTCCCACTGAAGAAAAGGGACGTCGACACTTCGCACAATCCCTGGAGGACGACAGAGACAAACAACCACATCTCAGTATGATCACTAAACTTCCTATGGCTAATGTTTGATGAGAGACTATACTGTACCAGAAGTATGGCTATAATAAATTACAAATACAATTTTACAAGACCATGAAACTGAGGTCTGAAAATAGAAAAAAAATGTTCTACTCACAATCTCACAAGGCTGCTCAATAATGGCAAAAATCATGAATCAATTATTTTGATTTTGCACGATTGCTCAATACTCAAAAAAATAAAGAGAAAAACAAATTTAAAAAAAATGGTGCAAAAAATGTTATTTAACAGTTACCACTATAAAGTTAAGGGCTGCATTGGATTTATAATTCAAGACCAAACCAGAAAATTGTTACAAAATAGAATATGCTATGTTGTTTTAATAATCGTTGGAAGTAGTAATTGAAAATCTGATTTCAATCAATTGCACAGCCCTACAATCTCACCAAAATATATCATATTAGGGATCGGCCGATATATCGGGCCGATATTTGCATTTTTTATGTGTTTCGGCATCGGCCGATAAGCCGCTGCATTCGCCGATAGTTTTTTCATTTACATACAGGTTTTTTCATTTACACACAGGCGTCCACAGGCAGCTCTGTGTTGCTGGAGACGCTGCAATTCATGTGCAGACTGCCCCTCCTCCACGAGCAGAGTGCTGAAAGCCTGCTCTTCAAGACAACAGTAAACTTAAAACTTTCAAAGCATCTTTTAACTGTTTGACTTAGCTGAAATATTGCCATACACTTTGAAGGTGGAAGCAAGTTTGTGGGACCAAATGGAAAACACGAATAATAGATAGGTAGCCTACTTTTTTTTTAATGCTTAATGATCGTTTATAAAACTGCTTGCCATTGTATTTAGGGAGCTGCAAATAGCTAAGTTGTAGGCTATCCATATTCATGCGGTAGCTGTTACAAACACTGGTCATATGATTAAGTAGCCTAATGCCAACGTTGTTCCGTGGTATTTGTGGGAGTTTTATTCAGCGACCACCTGGCTGAGTGTTGGACACGTGTGTGTGTGTGTGTGTGTGTGTGTGTGTGTGTGTGTGTGTGTCTCCCTCCCTGAATGCCTGTTCTATAAAACATGCTTGCCATTGTATTTAGGGAGCTGCAAATAGCTAAGTTGTAGGCTATCCGTATGCATCGTTAGCGGTAGCTGTTCACGAACACTGGTCAATCATATGATTAAGTAATGCCGACGTTGTTCCGAGATATTTGTGGGAGTTTTATTCAGTGACCACCTGGCTGAGTTTTGGACGCGTGTGGTGTGTGCGTCTCCCTTCGAGCGGGGCAGAGTTGCCATCGCTTTTCGTTTTTATACCTTTTGACGTTGATGCCGTTTAGAACAGAAACATCTGACACCACGTTATTTCCACGTTATTTTCCTCTGCTGATTCATGTTCTGTGGTTGACAAATCTGGCAGCTTTTTTTAGAAAAATATAGACATAGAAAATTTTAAACCAAGCAGTCTAAAATGACAAATCAAGCACTTTATTTCAATAGCTACTTTTCAGGCTTATTGTTTTCTTAAATTATTTAAATGTGTTGACAAAGGACATTTTGTGATGACTTGAATTATGTCTTATAATATGTCAGCAAGCAATGCATCATCAAGGCTGTGTTGTAAGATGTTGATGAAAGCATTTTGCACAGTTAACCATATCCAGTGCACCCATCCATAAGTTAAATAAATGTTCCTTTTTTAAATTGAGACTTATAACATTTGTTATCATCATTTGTAATTATGTGTCATTTGTATGATGTAAACTGAGGGAGCAAAATAAAAGCAGTATCGGCTCCAAATATCGGCTCAAGAAAATCGGCAGCCTGTATCGGTCATCGGCTAAGGCTGATGGAAAAAAATCGGTATCGGTACTAAAAAATCCATATCGGTCGATCCCTATATCATATATACATCACCCTATTTCAGAAGTTGTAACATAAATTTAAGAGCTCACCTGACCACTGGGGCTAAGCCCAGGACGCTGCCTGTTCGCAGTGAGCACCATTTTTGGATCCATGATGTGACGGGTCAGTGGAGGTGAGGGGAATCTGGGCTGAACCTTCATAGAGACATGTCTATGTGGTGCACCAGAACGCACTTCATTTTTGGGTCTCTCAACGGGACTCACTGGCTCCAGCGCAGGGTGCAGCCACAGGGCATTGCTGGCGAGTTTACTGGGGCTGGTAGCAGGGCTGAGGTCTCCAGGGTAGAGTGAGGGTGAACGAGTGGCCCGTTGCACCAGCGGGGAGATCGGGGTGAGGTGTGGGGGGCTGCCGAAGTCGCTGGAGGGTCGGGATGGCTTAGAGTTGCGTTTTGAATTTGGTCGCTGGGGTGTGATGACGCATTGGGGTGTTCCAGGCAGAGCAGTCGGGGTGGATGACCTTTCAGATGGGGTGGTCTGTCCTGATGAGATTCCGTGCTCTGAGTTATTGAATTGTTTCTGCTAAAAGGAGACCAACAGGATATATCCAATTAATACTTTTATTAAGCCTAGAATAACTAAAGTGAATTGTTGTCAGATATTAAATTCACCAATAATAGTTTTGATTATTCATTCATCATTTTGATATGTTTTTAACAAATCATCCAATTTCACTTAAATTCAAATATATTTGAATATTTTCTGGTTTCTGTATTCCCCTTTGATAGTAAACTGAATATATTTAAGGTGTGGATAAATCAAGACCATCTGAACAGCTCATTTTGTAATTTTGGAAACACGAATCAACATTTGTCTGATATTTTATATAGACCAAACATTTAATCCACTAAACAAACATATTAATTAATAAAGACAATGTCAGTAAATAGCTACAAATTGTAGTAATTGAGGGCAAATGCAAATCTTAGTGATAAAACCCTTACATATTCTTGTCATCCTAATGGCTTGTTAAGATTTACATACTACAACTATGTTTAATAATTATGCACCTTTGATTTTGTCTTGAACAATCCCCTCTTGAAGTCAAAGCTGCGGAGGTCAGTGCAGGGGAGGTAATTGGCAAGCGCAACTTTACTCCTCAGACGGACACCATCTGGACTAAAACAGAATGACAGAAAGGGAAGATTTTTTAAAACTACAAAAATAAAATAAAAATAAAAATGATTTTTATTGTTAATTTACAGTTGCTGCTTTACACAACGACCTGTTTGTACCTCATATAGTAGGTGTCTGATCTATTCCCTGAGTGTCGGAAGATCTCTTTTCTCTTCCATCCTTTTCCCAGATTTGGGCAGTCAACCCACAACTCATCGAGCTCAGCGGGAGACCTCTTCTGCTGGGAGACAGTCCAGCTGAAGAAAAACAACAGTCATATGCAGGGCATGTGTGAGAATCGTTTATAAGAGCCGTTTTAAATTATTAACACCCAACAGAAGTGGTAGCCTCATCTTGTATAACTTCTACAGGTTTTTCAATAGGCTGTTCGTCATTATTAGTGGAGCTGCTGTTTAGACAGAGTTCAAAGGCCAACTAAAGAGGACTTCCTGAGACCCCAGTGCCCAGTGCAACTCTTTGGTGGCAGAGATGAGAGAAAATCTCCAGAGTTGCCATTAAGGCAGAGGTGAACTGCAGCTCATACCTAAAAAAACACCCAGTGGAAGAGGTTTACATACACTAAAGAAGGTCTCAAAAAAGGTCTTATCAAAGCAACCACATACAAGCCATCCCGATGAGTCCTCTTCAACACGTCTCTCCCTGTGCCAGCTTTCTCGTGACCACCTGTGTGGAACCCCTGGTCACCATCATTTTCGTCCTCCTCAAAGTCATCCAGGGGTTCCAGCCAGCCTGCAGGAGGGGGCCCATTGGGGAGATCCCCAGCCTCAACCATGGGGGGAATCACTTGTGCCTCCATCCTATGCTCGGATTGAGGCCAGCCCTTTAACCAAGGCATGGACCTCTCCGGCTCAGATTTTGCCACTTCTGTTTCGGTTGTCATGGCCGCTTGGTTCCATGAAACACCATCATTAGCAGCCCTGTCTGTTCTGGTTTCACTTCACCCAGCAGGTTCCTTGGTCATTTGCATCAATTAATTAGATGGAGGCTAAGAGGCTAAACACCTGGAAGCTAAGTAATTTCCTGCCCTCTTTTGTCACCAGTAATATTATGTCTAAAGCCTCATGTAAATTGGGGTCTCTTTCTCAATAACCAAATCCAGTTGAAAGACATACATGAATTTCAGTTGTTATAAGCAGTAATGAGATGTCATTAATCCACTTCTTCAGTGTTCAAACAGAAAAGTCAAAACTGTTGAGGAAATGCACAGATTGAGTGGCAAGTGAGGAACAGAAAAGGATGGGCAGGAAAATAAAGAACTGAGAACTGAGAAATGAGGATAACATGACTGTATATGACCATATGGTGGGGTCAACATCTTACCCTTATTCCATGTCCAGATCAACTTGTTCACTATTGGATTAGGAAAAGTTTACCTTCTTCATCCTACAAAATAAGATGAACAGAGTGTTACCAATCTACCCAGTATGTTATAATACAGAAAGTAGACATCTCACAATTAGTGCATATTTCCCTGTGATCCCCTGCGATTATCTGAGTGAAATCATTTTGCTTTAAAATAATTTCCATTGATCTGCATAAAAACAGATGGATGAAAATAATAGATAAAACAACAAAGCCTCAAAGGCTAACAGAAATGTAATTTCTATCTATATGATCTTAATGGCCAAACTGCAATCTCTCCTTAACTTTACTGGAAGCACAATGTTTGATACGTTTTTGATTGGGGGACAGGCTACCCCCACTTTGTTTCCAATTTTTGGAGTCTGGGCTGCCTACAGAGACTGCCAGAATGGGCAACTAGCAACTATACTAGTACTAGGTAACTATGAGTCCACACGGCGAAAACTGTGCTTTTGTGAAAACGGCCCGAAAACTAAACTTTCCACCGACTCTCCAACAGGTTCCAGAGTGGGATTTTTTGAAAACGATGCTTTCTGATCGTTCTCATATGAATGTGACAAAAAATTGTATGGGTTTGAAATCGCATATGATCACTGACTGAACCTTTAAATGTTCTTTAATACCCAAATGAGCTTCTTTGAATTACAAAGATGCCTAAAGCAAAGATTTTGAAAAAGGTTTAACAGTTCTGAGATCCATTAGAATGATGAATTTGGCACATGGGAAGTGTTAACATTGTTCCACAGTAGCCACACAATGCTGCGCCTGCAATCATGTGTGACGGCCTTCTGCTTATTGTCTACTTGTTTTCAGGTGTGCTCAGGACTTAACGAGCTGATGAGCTGCACCTGTACACTGGAGTCCTGATAAGAGGACTGCTTCCTGTCCCGTTAGGAGGGCCATTCTTACTTTGGGTTTTGGACATGCTACACTGCACTCAGACACATTACAAACACACAACATCCATGCATTACTGATGACTGACTTTGACCCACCTCACACTGTTCGTTTGTTTGTTATTTGGTTAGTAAATCCATATTTTGGTTAAAGATCCAACCTCTTGACTCCCTCTCTTGTTGTGGCCTTAGCCCTAGGTCATAACATGGGGGCTCATCTAAACAAACTTTTTTTCTCATTAGTTTACATTTTAGTCGCACATTCGTTTTTAGATTTGATTTCTGTGTTTGCTCTCTTTAGGTTTGCCTGCAATTGTCTTTTGTCACGTGCCTTGCCTTGCTTGGGTGCAGGAGGGTAGTTAATTTGGTGCATGAAGCATATTTGGTGTGGGATTATAGTATGTTGGGATCACCTGGATGTGTGCTCAGGTGCAGAGCATCAGGTAGGCTAGCGCTGGAAATCCCACAGTTTGTCCTTTGGCGCCGGTAGAAGCAATAATTTGGTTAGCAGTCGTAGCACTTGATTGGTGTCTGCTTAGGTGCAGGCCAGCAGGTGTGATTTGGTTGGACTGCTGCTCGCATAGGCGTTCGGTGTAGTGCCGTAATTTTTTTGGGTCTTAGGTTCTCGCATATTAGGGTTTGAATACCATTTTGGAAATGCGAGGTTTGTTCTTTGGTTTGCATTATTGGCTTGAATGCCATTGCATTGTGCAAGAATGTTTTATTTTGTCGGCTTTGTTGCTTGTGTGTTAAATGTGCGACGTATGTTTTTCCGTGACTTGCCCCAGGCTGGTCTATGGTCATTGGAGCCGTATTCACATAAGTTTTGCTGACATTTGTTTCAATATTAACTGGTTTCATTGCCTGTGTTTGGTGAATGCGTTGCACTTCTTTGAAGGGGGGTGAGAGGTTGGTTGGATAGTATAGATAATTTTTTCTTCAGTTATTGGTGGAATTTGTCAGAGGTAAATGGCCTTTTGGTTTGTTATGTTGGTCCTAGTTTTGTCTTGTGCCATTGCTTAAAAATTGTTTGCCACTTTAATTTGCAATGCACTCTGTTTTCCCTGTTAGGCTTTAGTGGCGTTTCCCCTTTGGGTTGCGTCAAGGGGGGTCATAGTGTTGTGGCAATGCGGTTTGTGGCAATCATCTTTGGATGATTTGTCTTGGGAGCATGTTCGTGGGAATTTGTGGGGTTGCCTATTGCAGGTCGCTTTGTAAACCCACTGGTTTAAGGTGCACAACAACCCACCGCAAATCCACATGAAGACCATAGGTAAGTTTAGCTAGCTTTGGGGCAACGTAGTTAGTGGGAAAACTTCTGGGGTTAGTTTTGCCTCATGCCAGCTAGAGTGGTAAACGCCTGCTTACTTTCTTTTTATGATTTGTTTGTTTTGCCTTGGATTTGCTCTACATTTGAACTGTCATACTGGCTATTAGATTCTTTTTTTTATCTGTGTTTTTTGATTGGTTGAGCAAAGGCACATAATTCAATTCAGACCTAAGAGTTTGCATTTGCAGAGCATTAGAATGCCACTGTGATTGTCTGTTTGTTCTTGACATCTACCTTTTTACTTTTTTCCAGGGTAAGCTGGAGTGCTGAGATTGAATGTGGTGCAGACAATACATCTTAATAATTGCATATTGTAGTTTAATGTTAATTTTCCATATTGGATGTTTTTTGGGCCCTGTAGATTTAAAATTCAGAAACCTATGGTTTCTGTTTTATGGGGGAGGGTGTGACTGGCTGTTAGGCCTTCTGCTTATTGTCTACTTGTTTTCAGGTGTGCTCAGGACTTAACGAGCTGATGAGCTGCACCTGTACACTGGAGTCCTGATAAGAGGACCGCTTCCTGTCCCGTTAGGAGGGCCATTCTTACTTTGGGTTTTGGACATGCTACACTGCACTCAGACACATTACAAACACACAACATCCATGCATTACTGATGACTGACTTTGACCCACCTCACACTGTTTGTTTTGTTATTTGGTTAATAAATCCATATTTTAGTTGAAGATCCAACCTCTCGACTCCTCTTTTGTTGTGGCCTTACCCCTAGGTCATAACACATGTTTGTGCTTATTCTGCCTTGAGCTATTTAATCCACCAATGCTGATTACCAAATTGTCATTAATCGGCCTTACTGATCGGCCAACTGATTAATCGGTCTATAACTACTTGGCCTAGATTATGCATTATATCAATATTAACTCAGTTGGAGGTGATGGCTGAGAGGAGGATGCTTCACAAGCTAATGATCATCCTGAATGATAGTCTTAAACTGAAGAGCACCTTCAGTGGTGAGAATCTCCCCCAAATGTTCCTTTAAGAGATGATATTGGGTAGTCTGGCCCCGCCTATCTAGATCTTCTTTCAGGGAGAGCTAGTCTGGAACACCATAGTTCATAACCATTTCCCTCAGACAAGAAAAATGTCAGGCCAATCAGCGACGAGAGGGGAAGACGGAAACCGAAAGTTATTGTGATAAACAGAAACGGCAACACCTGCAAACCAGGGCCGGTTCTAGCCTACTACACTTGGGTGGGCTGAAAGAAATTTTGGGTGAGCGACATAGCAAAGAGCTCAAAATTGACATGCACACAAACATGTTGATGTGTATTCAGGCCTGAGTTTCAGAGCTTCACAACAATGAGGTTGAATTTAAAGAAGGTTTCAAAGTACAGAATGTGTTTAAAGCTTGTAGTAGCGGTTTGGTCTTATCAGCAATTTAAAGCTTGGCATGCATCACTACACATTTCTGGACATCATCTGGTGAGTATTTTTGTTTGATTCTAGGCCTACTTGTTATTTTACATTGCATTCAACCAAGCCTACACAGAAAACTATGCAACAATCTATATTCCAAATAAAATGTATCACAGAGTATGTATGTGGGAGGGGAAGGTGTGTGTGTGTGTACGTGGATGGGAAGGTAGATTGTGTGTGTGTACATCAGGACGGATATTTACCTAACATACATACTGCACAGTTCAGCTACCATTACACTCAACACCAACTCATCTAGGCCTATATCCGAGCTGGGTTTGAGGCTGCAAAAAACAAACAAAAAAAAAAAACTCTTGGCTTTGTTTTGGGTGGTCAAGACACAATGCTTGGGTGGGCTTAGCCCACCCTGGCCCATCCCAATGCAGTTGGAAAAATGCAGAAATATATTTTCAGCAAAGGTAGACCACTGTCTGTTGATGCTGTTTATTGGCAGTTTGTAAAGTTTAGGCGAAGTAGGAATTAGGCTAGGCCTTACTAGGAATCTCTGATCAATGTGATTGGTAAGTCATGGACCAATGATTTCAAAGTTAGTGCCCGTCGCGATGCAAGTGTTGCAAACGTTTCCCAATCGAGTCACCACTCTCTCACTTCGTGATTGAGTTTGGGGTTTTCCAGCCTAGATATTGGGTGCAGTGGGGTGAGAATTGAACGACACACGATAAGAATCTGGTATCTCAAGGTACAATTGCCTTGTCTTTGCCAGCTTTCTGCATACTATACCGGCAGTGTTTGCTATCCGAATCTGCAAGTATAGGGCTTGAAACTGAGATTCTAGTATTTTTGCTTGTTATGCAAAAATAGCCTGTTTGCCGTGGTCAGAGAGGCTGTCTAAAGCCTACCCTGGTGTTCAAAGTTACTGGTTAGAAATGATGCAAAATCTGAGTTGGTGCCTCACATCACTCAAAGAATTGAGCCTATTCCATAAAAACAAAGACAACTACTAAAATACCAAGGGATGCAATTAAGCCAAGAATATCCATGACATTAATCGGCGAATGTTCGGGGCTTACGTCGGATGTAAGAAATATGTCACTAACATTCGAGCGCCCCCTGGATGTTCAGAATTCTGCTCCAGTGGTTAAATAGGCCCAATCTTGTGAGAAGTCGGTCACTAAAGTAACTATACAGTAGCCTAGTTACATTAATACAAACACTAAATTAAAGAATTAATCTCGCCAAATGTAGGCTACACTGTACTGGATCTGAGTTACAGCGAGGATGCACGAGTGGCCTCAAAACGTGTAAGAACCCCCGCCCCCTAGTAGGCTATGGAAGGCGAAACTGAAAAGGGGGAGTAAATAGCGAAAACACGCGCTGTGTTGCAATCGAAAATTCACTTCAGAATCGCATGTTAGTTTGAACTAATTTGCAGGGGTGTGTATTAAAACACGCTCTTTTTCACTGTAGCCTATAATGGCGCTTCTGTAAAGTAGTATTTAAACTACTTTTATCCAAAAACGGGCCATCCAACCCCCCTATTCCTCCATTTGGTCGTGGTCTGAGATCCCACTCTACGCGGATTGATGTTGCTGTGTCACAGCCGGTCACCTTCATGCAGTGTTTCCTCACACACTGAACCCAAACATCTGATCTTATGTGAAATGTACGAATGTGTCATTCATTCTTTACTGCCACCACAGTCAAATAAAATAAAAAAAAGTGAATGTTGTATTGTTCAATGGCCGTGGTTGGTACATTCGTACCTCGGTTACTCTAAATGATTGTAGGCTATGGCCTAGGCTACAAAACTCCAACGGGTTCCTTTAAGGTTGCCGTTTGAATTAAAGTCAAATTAAAGGCATGGTGAATGCCTGCATAGCCTAATGCAGGCCTATAATGCTGAAAATAAACTAAAAAAAAAAAAAACATAAAATCTTAGGATAATGATTATAGTTTCTTGCTTATCTTTGGTCGGCCAAAGACCAAAAGCACTGATAAGGTAAGGAGTTGCATAAAAACGGTGTCGAAGTGTCCACAATTGGGCCTAAAGCCTGGCCTACTCAAAGTCGGTGCTTTTGAAGAAAGGGAATCCTTGGCTTGAAAACTAAATATAAACTACTGTGTATGCCGACTATTTTGCACATTTGAAACACATTCACAATAGTTTAGCCTATTTCAGCATAGGGCCTATTGAAAAATATGTAACCAAACCACAATCAGTGTTAAACCCCATCTTACAGTTCACTTTGCAACTTTGACAGTTGCAACGTTGAAATTCTGACAGTTTCTGAGTTTTTAACTTTACCTGTCAGAAAGGTAAACTAAGGTTAGAATATAGATATAACCTACAATTTATAGCTATTACACCAACACTCTCTCCAATATTGGGTTAACCCACCTTGGGAATGTTACAAATAATCTTGGTTGCTTGGAGTTATAAAAACAAAACATCAATATGTGGGAAAGTCATGTTTCCTTAAAGCTTGCACTTATGCAAACAATGTTACCTTGCTGTGACAGAAGGTTGCAAAACACTGGACATAAATTATTTAATAAATCTACAGCACGCACGATCTAATATTGTAGATTTCGTTAGTGGAATTAGCCCTTGTGGTCACCCAACAGCTCCAACTCCTTTCTACGACAGCGAAAGCTTGCTCACGGTTTCCAACTCGACAGGAAAACATCGGTAGTCTACGGACACGAATCGCTCCATAGTTCAGCGATTTCATGGACAAAGTCCTCATTTAAAATACCACGACGTCATCGAGTTGAATAGACATTCGAGTGTGATGACAAACACGCGTTGCATTAAACCACATCTAGTGTGTAATAAAAGAAAATAAGTCGATTTACTTACAACAACGTCGCCTCGAGAACCCCCGTCTTTGGTCTATCGGTCCTGCAGCGCGAAACACTGAGCATGTGCAATAGGCGTGATAGCGTGGCTTGAAGCGCTACTCACGAAATTCGCCGCTACTCGCTAGGCGAAAAGTCTACAATTCAAAGTAAAATCTTACCGATCCGATAGATGTAAACCAGAGAGGGTGTTAGTAATCAATAATATTTGTGCAAACTGTGAAATACAGTTTCAGTTTGCTAGAACAATACAGAATAGTTACCCCAACCACATTAAGTCAAAGCAAAACGAATTGTCGTCTACGAACATTGTTTGAAACAAAGAAATACTGTCTCGAACTTCCAAACTCTTTGAAGTCTAGATTTGTTTGACCTATTCTGATTCAGGTCTGATTTGTTTAACCTATTATATACACCAACACCATGGCCCATGTAGTCTAACCAAACTGGTTAGTTATTTAGAGTTAAATGAGATAAGGCTTTGTTCAACGACTTCATTGCAAAGGCAGAGGGCTGTCGCCGGGGGGGGGGCTTGGCCAATTAACAATATTTTGCCAAATACAAAAGTCTATTGCTGATATAAACCACGAATTAGCCTACTCTACTAGGCCTATTCTAGTAGACTAAAACACGGCTTGATTGGGTAGCAGATTAGTCGAGAGCAAAACACCAACATTCCAACACCAAATATCAACACCTAGCCTAGTCTATAATCAATTTAAAACCCCTAACCCATTTCTGCAAGTAGACTACAACTGGCCTGGGCCCATTCATGATCACTTCAAAATACAAACTTAAAACATAATGGTGTGACAAATTGCTAATGACAATTGGGATAAACTATTGGAACAGTAGGCCTGTCCAAGATACATTTGTGGCCACTTTCATCTCATCGGAAAGTGTCTGACTGATAGACATTGTATGGTATATAACCTAAACAGACATTTCTTGAATTTTGTGGAGCATTTCATTTGATTGGTTAATGGCCTGTAAACAAGTAGGCCTAGCCACTTATGTTGTTGTCTGATGTTTTTTGCTGGCATATGACTTTTTTGAGTTATGGAATCACATCTCATTTACAGTCGATTTCATTTTCACATTAAATTTCATATTACTACTTTTTCTAAGTAACTTGTCTCCCAGGTGTAGTTCTGATGTAGATCAACTTCTTATAATTTCTTAATACACTGCAAAAAATAAAATCTAACCAAGTGTTATTAATCTTATATTAAGATCAAAAAATCTATTTGGTAGTTTTTAGGATAAGGAGACTTATCTAGCGCTCTCTCGAAAGATCATTTTGAATTATTTTAAGGAGTCTTATCAAGACAAATTTGCTCAACGTACTGGCTTGTTTTCAGGATTAGACGTCTTAAAATAAGACAAACACTTCCTAAATTAAGTCAAATGATTTTATGAGAAAGCGCTAGGTAAACGTCTTTATACTGAAAAAATACCAGATTTTTTTACGTCTTTATACTGAAAAAATACCAGATTTTTTTACGTCTTTATACTGAAAAAATACTAGATTTTTTGATCTTGATATAAGATTAATAACTCTTGGTTGGATTTTATGAGATAAGCTGTTTTTGCAGCTCCCAGAGATATGATCTCAAAGCAGTATGCCTATCACTGCTTATTGGACAGTCACCGTTTCTGTGAACAAAATTGATTAGGGGAAACAATTGGATGAACTGCAAAGCAAGTGCAACTGCAAAGCGATCTACTCACCAAATCTGTCATGATTCAGACACACATATTGCACATCATGAACCATACCATTTGTGCCCTTCGCATTTATGCCAACAAAAAAAAAAGAGTATTTAAGTACTACCACAATGTTATGTCACACATTTAATTATTTTATTTTGGAGGATTGTCTAATACATAATTCTTACTCAATAATTTTCAGCACCTTGCAGCCTACTTAGCTTAAGGCCACACATGATTAGCAATGATTTTTTTTTTTTAAAAACTTGATGTAAACACAGTAAACTAAAAAGAAAAACAAGTTCATAAATCGAGTTCATCTTATATTTCACTTATTTTTTTAAAAGTATGGTGATCCATTCCACAACTGTCCCCTGGACATCTTCCACAGGGTTACAACCTATAAAAATAGAATAATGTCAAAACACATCCCAAAACAGATATACTCTAATTCCGATATTTTATGCTGATATGCACAGGAAGCCATGGACTGAGACCTGAGATTATCTCTCCTTATTGGTGCGAAGGTCTGTGGTGAGGGGGTCGTGCTGAATGGTTTGGTGCAGCATCAGAGCTAGCAGGCCGGCTCGATTTGTCATCGCTGTGCGAACGTTCCGTTCTTGTTCAAACAGCTCATCCAGTTTGTACCACTGTGAGTGTTGAGGACAGAAAGAAGGGAAAACATAGGTGAAATAGTATCCAATCTCAGACCTAATGAAAATGAACTCAGTGTAAAGACCCCAGGCCCTTGAACATCCAATCAGTTCATGTAGTCTTTATAGTGATGAAAAATGCCAGAAGAATCTTCAAGCTGCCTGAAAGTGGGTTAGAGCCATAGACAGTAAAATAAAGAGCAGTTAGCCTATAGCTAGGCTATAGCTAAAAGAGAGCTATAGGCCAACTGTAGGCCAACAAACAGTGAATTATGGTAAACAAAAAATGTATTACTTGTGTCAATTATTATAACCTTGACGACCTTTGAACCAAAACTTTGAGTACCTAGTCAATTCATGTAGTCTTTTTAGTGTTTTTTTGTTTTTTGTGGAAGCATCTATTTTCTATACAAATCCTATGAAGTTCAGCGTTCAAAGTGCTTAGCACCCACGAAGGAAAAGCACTCTTGGTGTAGGCTGTTCTCCCTCTGTGCTTAGAGTGCATTGAGTTGAAAACTGTTCAACTTTTTATAACAGCACTGGGGTCGTCAATGTTACTCCTATTGCTGGCCAATTGAAATAGAGGAAGGTGTGGGACCTACATTGTCAACAATGTCAGTAGAGCCGGAGGAAAAACTCAGTCAACCCAGTCATATGTGACAGAAAGACTACTGCAACCAAAACTACAAAGCCTAGAGGGATGACCTATTGTAATTCCAAATTAGCTTTTGTTTGTCAGGGTCATAGGTTGGTTAGCAGATTACTCAACATCCTATTAGCTAGTTAGTTAACATCAAACAACGTTCCAAAAAGGAAGTGCTAGCAGACTGTTATGGAAACCTAGCAACAATAAAACATTTGAACGAAGTGCTCTGAAAATGAGATAATGGGCAGGTTTGGTGGACACAGGCCCTAACTATGCAAGGTTTGAAGAGGATCTATAAAGCCACTTGGGACACATAAGGGGCATTCAGACATGTATGGACTTAACTATTAACTAGAATGGCCGGCATGAAGACTCTGCTCTGGTCCTGACCCAAATGGATAGGGAACAGCCTTGTGCAAACGGTACATCACTGTCTGTTGCAATTCACCTGAAATATGTAGGCCTACTCATACGACACACCTCAGTAATGTTAAAGCTAACTAAACCTCATTTCAGTTTCATTTGCCCTGTCCTGGATCTTTTTGTTCTGTTTAGTTCAGTTTAAGTTGCATAGGCTTCTTTAAGTTAGTAGTGTTTTCCTCCACTCGCTTTGACATGCCTGCTGACTATCAGTAATACAAATCATAATGTCCAAAAAAATGTGTAACTAACGAGATAAACAAAGAATTCCCCAAAATATCAGAGGTAATTGCACACACTTTAGGACGCCTAGGACAGTTTAGCCCAGGGGTCGGCAGCCTTTTCTCTTAAAAGGGCCATTTGTTTAGCAGAAAATAAAAATAAATCTGTCTGGGGCCGCAAAGATATCGGAACCATTTAAAAGAAATCATTTTAAACATCTTTATCTTTATTAACCTCAGGCATATCTGGCATACTCGCCATACACTGCATATATGCTGTGTTGTACAGTATAATATTTTCACTAACTGTTAATGTGTTGGAACAGCTTGAAGATTAATGACTATATGAAACTGTTCAAATTATTTTATAACTTCCATTTTTAGAGAAAGCCAGGGAGCCACTGGAGAGGAGCTAAAGCAGCGACTTTCTAATGAGGAGACACAACACTCAAAAAATCCTACATAGAAAGTCATGGGATTAGTTTGTAACAGCAGTTAGATCCCGCCCCTTCCGTGGCCAAAAGTCGATATGTAAATACATCATGCCAATCATGTGATTTGATCTCGAGTGTGGTTGGTGTTGTGAAGCCTTGCTCACATGCAGTTCTGCCCGAAATAGATGCCCGATAAGTGCCCAAACAACATGTGGCACGTTTGCGACTGCCAGAAGCCAATTGTAATGCTGTGTAATGTGAAATAGGCTTGGTTGTTGATCAGCCACCGTGGGAAATCCCCTAGCACAAGGAATTTAGCTCCTTTCCTGGGCATGTCTGTCTTAAATAACACCAGTGTTCTATGCACTCACCACTCGCACCCGCTCCAAATCAACCTCTGCTCTTCTGAGCTTTTCCCAACAGTAGTGCCTGTTGCACTTGCGCTTGGACACCCTGCAGTATTCTCCGGTTGGATCAAACACATCACGCACAAGGGGGCATCCACAGACCTCATCAGCAGGAACCTGCAGGAGAGACATTTCTTGTTGTTTAATACAAATGTTTCCTTTTAAGGAACGTGCCAACATTTTGGGAAATTAGCTTATTCACCATCATTCATAAAAAAAAAAAAAAAAAACAATTCTGCTCTTATGCCTTTAATGTGATAGAACAGTGAAGACAGTGACATGAAGCGAGTGGGAGGGACAGATGGGGTGAGATCGGGAAATGACCCGGTTTGGACCTATGCTTGGGTCTCCGAGGGCACGCAGACCCAAGTATGGTACGGGCACTGTAACCAGTTGCATCACAGCATCTGCACATTTTGTTGCTATATTTAGGTAATTTTCAATGTTTTAAACTAACAAAAAAAATACACATAGCCCCTTTAACATTTATTATATTGTAAAAGTTAATTCAAGAATATCACCTTGGGGTCCCTTGAGTGTTCTGGACACAGCACCTGAAGCCTCTTACAATAGGTTTTACTCTGTGGGTTGTACACATCACAGAAAAGCCTTGTGGCCCTGGAAAAGCAAAACAAATCAAAGGGAATATTTTAATATTTATTAGTGGTGGTAGGGTTTTCACAACTAATTATTTTTACTAGTTGACAAGTTTTTCCATAATAGATGACGACTAGTCGTTATGTAGCAGTACAGTGCTGGTGTTAACATTACTGCTAGTGCGAGCTGTCTTATAAAGTTATTCATAGCAGGACTGTCTGACCTGTTATAATAGTCCACTAGTTGATAGTAAAATATATTTTTAGAAACCGCATGCTTGGCAAATGATTAAAGCTGAACAAACCTACCCTTCGATGCGTGTGGGATACATTGACCCAAATGACGTTTGGCTCTCATACTGTGAATAGAAAAAGATTTTATGTGAGTTTTTGGGCTTTTAACTACTACACATTCAAACAGAAAATGGTATTGACTTTTACGGGGACTGAATCATTTTCCAATCAACACAAACATTTCCAAGATCTTTGGGACATTTCTGGTTGTTGTGTTTCATGTTCTAATGATGAAACACACTGTCAATTCCCACTTGTCTACAATGCAAGAGATCAGAGTAATAACAGAGTAATAATAATATACTGATACTATTAAAACAACAGTACACATTGTCCCCACTTTTCACACAAAACTTTAGAACCAACATAAATTTCAGCGCTGTGCATTTTGTTTACACATAGGATTAATTATACATTTGACCCCAATCAGTCCACAGCTCCAGGCGTTCTGAACCAATGAACCATGACGATTTTGTTTGTTTGACAAACTGTGTATAACATTGCAACTGTGATGAATAGGTGTACATTGAGGCTGATGAAACAGTGGAAATTAGTTACCTTTGCATAGCACCTCTCCATGTGTCGTAGCGCCACCTTTGGGTTGATGGGGTGACTACAAGACACACAGAAGATTTGGAAGTCTGTGTCTTCATCCCCTTCAGTGATCTAGAATGTTATAAGAAGGCATACATTAGATACGTAATACCGAATCGACACCGACCAAAAAAAAGGAGTACATTTTCATGATTTACTTCCATTTAACATCACCCAAGTATCATATTCAACAATTTAAATTCCCAAAGGGTAAAATAGGGATTGTTGGTTATAGGAGCAGTTTAGCACACTCTGCGCTGTGCTTCTTCTTTAAACTTCCTTTAGAAATCAATATCTTGTGGTTCAAGTAACCAAATTTAATAATAGCAGATTGCTCACTCATCTCATCGATTATCACAACCAGGCAAAATCCGTAGGTCAGGCTATTTCAACCCTCACCAGAATAACTGGCATGACATTTGGACAAAGATTGTATCTTTCAAAACCTTTACGCTGCGCAGCATAGCACCATGGGATATATTTTAACACCAGTCAATATTATCATTTAGATTAAAATAAGAATATTTGAAATGATAGTTATTTTAGAATGTACCGTGAAATATACACAAAAAGGGGGAGTAATGTTCTTACAAATGTTATATTACGAAAATTACTTCCATTGTAGGCCGAGACAGTCAAGGCCGAGTATTTTTGCTCTCAATTCCGAGACAAGACCAAGTAAGCAAAAACAGACCGGACTTGAGTATTACACCACTACTGGAGACATTAAATATTTGGTCTGTTGTGAGCCGGCATTTTTTATTTTTTTTTTACTAGATTAGTCTGCTTTCAGTTTATTTGCGTAACACATGCAAAAACATATATTTTATTACTTCCTACTCATAGCCATACTGTAAGAGTTCAGGTTTGTGTGAAAGCATCCCCCTCCTGTCCCCGCTCCTCACCTCTTGGTCCTCATGCACCGTGTGCTGCTTGGCTTTGGCGATGATGCCCTCCAGTTCATGGAAGCGGCGCTCCATGTCGGTGAGTCGCATCCGGGCCTGTTGCTGGTCGCGTCGGATGCGTTCCAGAAGCTTCTTTCCCTGCTCCTCGGCAATACAGGGACTCCCCTGCCACTGCTGAATACGCTGAGGGAGGATCTCGTAGATGCGGCTGACCACGCAGGGAGAAAAGGGCAGTTTAGGAACTGGCTAACAGCGTACTCTCTCAGTTCTTTATAAACTATCAATTTTATCCAAATGCAATTACTTTATTAATATTATTGAAGGCCAGAAGTGTATCGTGTGTCATAATAAAATAAGGTGTATTGGTGCGCTCTTGTTCTTTCTGCTGGTGGTTCGAGGTGATCCAATTCCAATACATTTAGCACAAAAACCCTCTGAATGTTTATATTTCTCAAAACCCATATGAAATTGTCAGACGCATGTGTTCTCTCTTTCAATATCCTATACTAGCTAATCTTACTTTGCTGCCAGCTTCATGCCACAGTCGTCGGAGCAGTATTTGGAGCTGACCCGCGCCACCTCCACACAGCCAGGCCCCAGACACTGCCGCAGCCCGCCGTTATCTTTCACCTCTGCTCTCTCTGGGTGTCGCACCTTGTCGCGGTGCTTCTGTTTCTGTTTATGCCGCCGCACTTTGGTCTCCTCTTTCTGAACGAGGAACACCAGACAACAGAAGGAAAAGAAATGTGAGAAACAAGAAACATAGATTACACCGAGGCAGAGAGCCTTTAGAGAAAGTTTCATACTAAACCATTATCTATAGCTGTCCTGTTTAACTTGCCTTCCGCTCAGACCTCTTTTCCCGTCTCTTCACATGTTTCACCTTGACAGCTCTCTTGTGGAGGGTTGGGTCATACTGACCCTCCTCTTCATCGGATCCCCAGCCCTATACATCAGACACACAGGCACCGTATGTGAGAGCATTTCAATACAAGTGTTTCATGTTTTATGGAGCATACAGATATCATTATGAAGTCATTCAGAAACAGGAAGGGTTTTGTACTAATGTTACAGCAATGTACACCATGAGCTATGTGTTGGGAGATGAGGTTGCTAACCGGGTTAAGCTCATCGTATGTTCCAGCCCTGTACTGCTTGTAGAGCTCCATCTCGTTATCACTGAAGTCGTCAGACAGCTGTCCGTCTTGTGAGTAGTAATCCTGGTCCCTTGACATGTAACACTCCTCATCCTTCACTCGCAGCATTTTCTGACAGACAAAAAAAGTGATAAGATAAATGATAAGAACACCAGGAAGCCAACATCTGGTTCACCTTTACCTCAGTGAAACTCTATTATTTAATTAATTTGAAAAGAAAATGTATTGAGCTATACAAAACATGCTTCATTCAACAAAATGTGCATATAGTGACCTATGAAATTGTGAAGCAACACGTGCAATATGCACAATACGTGCTCACTAGCCTAAATGTTGGGGATGAATCTATTTTACACAGAGCCCAGAATAGACTGGTCGTATTGCTCTAAAGCTTACCCTGGCCCGAACTTCACACTGTCTCAGTCGACACTTTTGCCTTATCTTGTTGGGCCCCCCAAACTTCTTCATGTCCTTGCAGAAGTCGCACTGGGCACAGTCCTCCGTGCGTCGGCATGGCTCACACTCCCCACACATGCGGGCAGATCGCTTCACCTACGGCAAAGAGGAGAGAAGCACGATGAGCCAGACTCTAAATTGGGCAAGAGGGGATGCTGTAGTCAAGGTGAGGGGACAGGGTGAGCAAAATCAGCCAACTTTGGATCCACGTCGACGGTCCATTTTGAAGTCAGGTGTGCTGCCGCCACCGCCACGTTGTCTAACCATTCTGTCGTCCTCTGCGTCTTTGTCTTTGCTTTTCTTTTGCCGATATTTGATCTCTAATGAGCCGTTTTTGCCTGTAAAACACAAAGATTCATCAGGGACACATCTATATGATAACTAGGATGGATTTGTGTGCCTGTCAATTGATGACATCAACTGTAACTGTAAAATCTTTTGGTTATCTTAAACATCATAATGTTACTCACTGCGGCATTTTTCACAGTACCATTCCCTTATGGCCTTAGCCATCTTCTCAGATATACCGATGCAATTCCCATGAAACCATTCATTGCAATTGTCACAACCTCTGTTATGAAGCAGGAAAGATATGACAGAAAACTCAGCAGAACAGATAAATTGTATTCACCGTTGACTGCATTCAAAGATCCTCTGGAACAGAACCGTCTCTGATGTAATCAAAAGACTGATCACACTTCAAATTCAAGTTCAGATATGGGTTATGTTGGTAGTGCTGGGTAAATTAACTTTATAAACTAAGTTTAAAGGAAATAACCAGCATAAGAAAGAATCAGCAGTAACGTTACCAGATTAACATTACAGTTCAAAACACGAACGTTGCAGGAAGGTCAAACAAAAACATGCACGAGGGCAGAATCAGAGTGAGCCTAACTTTACTTACATCATGAAACAGTTGATATCTGGCTTGCGGCAGACACAGTAGACGGGGGCGTTTTGCCTGCCCATTCCTACCTCGCCTCCAGGTCCCTGGTCAAAATCTGATACCTCACTGTCCTGTTAAAGCAGAAAACATGTGTCAGTAACAATTATTATGCATGTCATTTTAAGCCTACCAGCCCATTATTGTAGTAGGCGGTCACAACTGTAAGTTCGTTTGTTTGAGTCGGCTAGCTGACTAGCTAACTAGGCTACCCTATCTAGACAGACAGATTTCGTTGTCGATATCTTAGTAAACGTTACCTACCATGTCGACTGGCCAATGGTTATATCAAGCTGCTTTGTTACGTTAAATAAGACAATATATCAAAAAGTGTGTAATCGTCCAAATGTATAATAAAACTCAGACCATAAGGACCTATCTGTAAGTCATTGCTCAAACTCAAGGTTTGTTTACAACCTTTACTCGAATGCTATCGAAACAAATGTTTAGATGAACTTCCGCTTAGCTTTTCTTCTCGTATTTCAGTTTGTGGGTAGCTTCTACCTTGGAAAAAAATATCTTCAGTGCCACCTACTGTACATGTACTGTCAACGCAGGCGACTCGCACGATGCGATACAGCGATTAGGCAACATCAAAACATTATTGCCTCGCAAGGCCTTAAAAAACTACAATAGGCCTATTGTATTGCTTTACATTTGAGGAAATAACTGTAGCCTATAGCCTACCAATGTACTAAAACATTAGTAAAACAGTTTTACTTACTAATGTACACAGCCTAATGTTTTCACTACTGTTTCACTGCTACACTGTTTTTTCATGCTATATTAGCACACATGATCAATGGCTGCGGTCAGGCTTCTGATACAATACTGAATGAATGAATGGCTATAACCCTATTACCTCAACCTGTTCTTGCACTGAAATAGTTTTTTATTCTACCTTGTCTACATTATACTTTTCTCTACTATTTGTCTATATTATTTATGCTGGTCTCTAGACCTTACTCTTGCACTGTTGGACTAATGTTGGACTACTTTTTGCACATTCACCATGACACTCACTCTCTTGAGCACCTCACCAGTCCTGGCCCTGTCCCTACAAGCATCTTGATTACCCTCAAGCATATTGGACTTTTCTTAATTTAACTTACATAGTGTATTTAGTTTTGTTAGTTTTCTTATCTGTCTTATCTTCTACTGTCTTTATTGTACAATGGAGTTTAGTTATATGTTTACACTTATACTTATGTTTACCATTTCTGCTGTAAGTGCATGTTGTGTGTTATGTCTGCATGCTACTGAGACCCTTGAATTTCCCTTGGAGGATCAATAAAGTATCTATCTATCTATCTATCTATCTATCTATCTATCAATGCTAGGACTATTTACATTAATCTTTATTCCACATTATAGGCTACCATTTGTGCATCTGAAGACCCTAAATCTGGCAGAAATGCAAAGTGCATGATAGGCCATTAGGCCTACGTCATGCAATCTAGTCCTGCGAGTCTAGTAGCCTATTTTTCATAGATATAGGGCCTATGCTAGATATCTAGATATCTTTATAGCCTACTAAAAAAATACCCAACATAAAAATAGCCTATTCATCGTCATCATTACATTAGGCCAGGCATACATTAGGCCTAGGCTAGTTTAACCAGATGACAGAACAAACATGTCATGAAAGAAATTCATTGAAAGAAATGTAGGCTAAGAAATGCATGTTTTTATTGTACTGTGGCTACACAGATAATTCCAGTAAATTCATAGGATATTTAGGTAGGTTTAGCGGTTAGTTTATCATATTAAAGAACAGGGTTTTTACGGGGGCATTCATGCACTTATCGGGCTACCTTAGACCTAATTAGTCCATATTCATTTCCTAATTAACTAGGCTTATATTGTGCCAGACCTATAGCCCTGTATGAGTATCAAAAGACATAATGCAGCCTATAAAATACGAATGATATGACTATGTATTTAACAATGAACAGTTAGTCTCAATTGCAGGGGTCTGAAATTGACGTTGCAAAATGGGTTAAACTGATAACGGTCACGTTCATAGGGAGGAGGTAGCCTACAGTAGGCTATAACTTGCGACATATCCTTTAGACCCTCCAGTGGAGCCTGTAGCTTGACAGCGCAGATGTGGTCTAGGTCGGCTTCCTCTGTGGAACTTCACGGACCTGTTTCCGAATCCGTCAACAGGATTAAGGGGAATTCTCAGACTTGCATGATTCTTCTTATTCATATGATTTAATCTACCGTGGTCTAAGACTGGAGCTAAAGAAGTCAAGGTAGGTTAACGGTTTATTGGTGTAGTGAGGTACCATATCGAAAGTAGCCTAGTTCTCAGCATTAAGTTTGTAAATTTCAAGACATTTGCTGCCAGACTATTATTCAATGAGGCTACACCATAAAACCGTTTCGTTTGGGCACCCTCATCCACTGAATTTGACAGATGCAAATTGCAGTGGTGTTATGAATAATATATTTTTTAAAAATACAACAAGCTATAGTGAATTGATAGACATAGCCTATACATCAACGTCTTACAATAGCACATAGACTAAGTAGGCTATGTGGATTAACAGACCATAACATAACCTTTAATGTCACTTTTACACTGCTCCTGCTCCGCGGTAAATGCAAAAATCATTGGGAGGTTGGTGAAAGAAATTGTTCTAAATGGATCTTAAACAATTGATATGTAATTTAAGATAGTTGTGGCTATACCATCAGACAGTTAGAACAGCTAAACTGACATATTGTTGGGGGGAAACAACGTGTCCATGATAGCTGAGACTCCACAATAACATCTCATTTTGTTCTTTTAAATCCAAATCAGTGTTAGGTCTTTACACATTCTCACTCTCTTCTCAACATGTCAGATTTTAGTTAATATCACACAATATAATATGCACCCCATGCTTATCATGACAACATATCACAGAAGGTTGTAAGCACTCAAATCTGTTTTGTGTATTATGATTAAGACTGATTTAATTGCCACAACATCTGCATGTGTGATGGTAGTCCAACACCTCAACTTTAAGGCACATCTCTTCACACTTGTTGCAAATGCTCAAGGAATTCATGGCAAATGACCTTACACAGGAGTTTAAACTGTTTGTAGCTGAAAGAACTGAAAATAACAGATCATTCAAATGTAAATGTATTTGTTTAGCGGACGCTTTTATCCAAAGTGACATAACCATGAGGAATAACATTCAAGCAACATTGCATATTGCACATATTGTAAGGTACGAGTTTTACAATGTCATAATGTAATAACCCTGTGTCTACATATCACATGTATTATACTGATAATTCATTTCTTCCCATGTAGTATCCCATTACACAATACACATTGCATTAGTGTCACCCAGCACATCCAACCCTTTCCAACAAGATGGATTGTATTTGTTTCTCTTACTCTTCTCTCTGGTTAGGGGTTGCTGTCTGTGTCTCAGGAGGAGACAGAAGCCATGGATGTGCATCCACAGGCAGAGGGGGCTGAGGTTGGACGGGATCGGCCCAAGAGTGTGGACAATCTTCAGAACCACTGTCTCCAGCATGCCACAAAGGAAGCAGAGGATGAGCGCAAAGGTAAATGACACCTTTGTGTCATTGGTGGTGTTGGTGAAAACATACACTTTTTGACAGATATTTAGTCGATTCAGAGAGCAAGGATAGAAAAATGTTGCCTATCCAGTATTTTCTTTTTATATATATATATATATATATATATATATATTTTTTTTTTAATACATCTGGTCACATTTATAAAAGGATTTGATCATTTTAGGTCTTTTTCGAGATGGACCTGTGGTCATGTGTTTGCATGTCATGCCCAGGGCGTTGGGCGTTCCTCACATTAGATCAAGATTAATCTGTTCGTACTGTGAGTGGAAGGGGAAAAATGTTCAATTACGGGTTAAACACGTTGGAATAGTAGGTCTAATATTCTGAAGTATCCAGTAAAAAGTGTTTACTCAGTGTATGTTGATCTGGCAGAATTAGTTTGCTTTTGTGATTCAATATGAATGAGTGTGTAAACAATTTTTTTACAAACAGGTCCTCTGTAGAAAGAGCAGTTTCTGGCCACTATAGCACCTTGAAGGCTTCTTTCAAGTCTCGGTTCCTGAAGTATAGACGTACCACAATTTTTTGTTTTGTTTTCGATTCAGGGATCAGGTCACTTCATTCTGTCTGAAGTATTGGGATATTACTCTATTTCTCTCTCTCTGTCTCTCCCTCTCTTGCATGTGCGTTTATATTGTTTCTACCATTTAGCATCAGACCAGGGGACTATGACTTATGACTGTGTTTTGACTGCTTGAATTTTGTAGTTTAAACAGACATCTCTCTCACTCTCCGTGCAGAAGCTCCTCTCTCAGGCAGACCAGACCAGAGCAGCAGTAATGAGTCTATAACAGATGTGGGCTGTACAAATGATGACACTCTCCTCCTTCCAAATCATAAACCCATAATCTCACAGACAGTAGACAAAGGTAATTCTCTGAATCGGATGTCTTCATATGTAGATTCATTATTTGTATTATTCATTTTCCACACATTGTTTCATAATTTGTTTATAAGTATCACATGAAGTAAACGACTCAAGCACATACGTGATCAGTCACTTTCATTTAAGAAAAGTATTACTGGATGTGTCTGTTGTGACAAAGTGATTAAAGGATGATTCATTCTTTTTTTATTGCTAATAATCAGAAGTTATCTCTAGGTTGAGGTCCAAGTAGTCAGTTTCGGAACACCATATGGGAGTGGATGAACTTAGTAATGTTACCAAAATAGACAACCCAGTGTTACCAGACATACCAAAACCACAGTGATTGTACATTCAAAAACAATCCTTAAAGAAATGATGTAACTTCAGATCATATGATGCTCTCCACTTTCAGATGATCCGCACTTACAGAACCCTGTGGTATCCAATCAGCCGGTCGCTCAACCCCTCCAAGAGGGTGTGGCCAACGGAGCCCCACCCATCTGTACCCCTCCAGCGGCCTCTGTTGCCCTGGTGAAGCCTGGTGCAGCGTCACCACAGAAGTGCAATGGGCACAGCCTTCACCACCATCACCCACACAAGAAGCGTCTGCCGTCCACCACCAAGAGCCAGCAGAGCTTCAAAACCAATGCTGCCCAGATCCAGGAGGTGGCTGGAGACGGTAAGCAGCAGAGGGGCCCTTTATAGTTGAATATAGTTATAGTGAAATGTCAGGGTGTGCCATAATCTCAATAAACAAGCACATTATCGTATATGATGGCAAAGAAAATTCACATCCAGGATCACATTTTTTTGTTGACCTAAATAAAACCTATAGGACCTGTATCATGCAGTATATGCCTTGACACTTGGCCAGTAGAGGCTTGGTTGTTTTCATTCCTTCACTAGGACAGATATTTGTTTTGCTTAATTTATAGATCTCTGTTTTGTGTAGTGTTTCACTTTACTTAAGTACAGATGCACCCCTTAACACCCCCCCAGAGATTATTGTTATCTAAAGCTCCCCCTACGCCCCTGAGTTGGATAGCAGTGCGTTCGGGACCCAGCCTTATCTCATAGTCCTGCTGAGACATTCCGGCCACACTGTTTATCTCTCGTGTGTCAGTTGCTGTCGCTCTGTCAGCGTTTGATAAAGTGCTGTGTAGGTAGCACAACAGTGTGGACTGACTGACTAGTCTTACTCAGTCTCTGACTCACCAAAGCCAATCAGAGTTGTGACAGCAGAGGCTTTGGCCTAGATCGGAAACACGCTAGTTTTCAGTATGTTACACTTTCCTCTCATCGTGAAATGAGCACCATATGGACACAAAAAATACTGAACATTGGATCATAGCACCCATCTGTATACCACCCATATTCAAATATTCAGCTCAGCTGTATATATTTATACATATATTTATATATATATACATACCATGCTATTTCTTCAGATAGCAAACCAGCAGCAATGCTATTAGTATATTTCCTAGCTCTCTTACATTGTGTCTTTGCAGAACAAAACCTACTAAAACCAGAAAAAAGCACCCCTTAATCTTAATACGATATGATCACCAGAGGTGGAAAAAGTACGAAAATATTGTACTCAAGTAAAAGTACCAATACCTTGATGAAATATTATTCAAGTACAAGTTAAAATACCGATCTGAAAATGTACTCAAGTAAAAGTAAAAAGTAGTTAATTTAAAATGTACTTTAAGTAAAAGTTACTTAGTTACTTTTTTTGGGGGGGGGGGGGTACCAGAACAACTAGTTTTACCAGAGACTTTCTAATGAGAAGATACAGCACTCAAAAAATCCTCCATAGTAGGCCTAATGCATGGGGTTAGTTTGTAACGCCAATATGGCAGTTGTTTACATATATCACAACCCTTCCATGGCAAAATGTCGACATGTGAATACATTGAGCCAATCATGTGGTGTGTTGTAAAATACATTGAGCCAATCAAGTGGTGTGCTGTGAAGACATCGTGCCAATCATCTGTTGTGATCTCACTGCTGGAGCAAGATTGGTGTCGTGAAGGCCTACGCACACGCATTTCTGCCGAAATAGATGCACGATAAGTGCCCAAAAAGTGTTGCAATATGGCCGCCGAGTGGAGGTACTTGCCTGATAAGGACGTTGAGAAATGGAGAGTTTGAGCAGTAGTTGATTTTCAAAGTTAGTTGCACTCATCCTTGGGTCGCTTTGCAGTGAACAGTAATCCAGCACCACAGGCTTGTGCAAAATTCCAGAATTGAATTGAAACTGGCTCTTAAATTCCAATTAAATTCTTGAATTTCTCTTGCATTTCAATTGAGGTAGCAAACAGGAAGCAGAATTGCAATTCGAATTGTGCACAACCCTGCAGCACAACTGAAAAGCCCCTCACAGGCAGCTGAGGCAGGCAGGCCAATGTTGAGTTGCAGAGAGTTTTTTTATATTTGGAAACGAGCAGAAGGTTCAGCAGATTAAAGGGTGTCGAACTGGTGGGGGAAAGTGGGAAGTATAGGGCCCCAATGGAGGAGAGGGCCCTTGAAAAGTGGAATACAGGGGGCACAACATTTTCACCAGGCATTAGTAATAACTCAGGTAATCCACACATAAAAAATCCAAACAACTCCATAAGTAGAGTCATGTGTAATGACGTGGAATAACACAGGGAAAAAGTATTGAACACGCTAAGAAAAAGCACTAAGGCAAGGAAAGGGAAGGAACGAGCTGGAATCTGTAAGTAGTTAGAGAGTAGTTATCCTTTCTATCTGTGCAAATTAATATAAGCTTGGTTAGTAGCCTACATATCGATGGGCTATAAAAAGGTTTTTATTACCAAGGTGTCACACAAGAAACATTTCATGATGGATAAAAGCAAAAAGCTCTCCCAAGACCTTTGCAACCTTATTGTTGCAAAACATATTAATGAAACTGGTTACAGATGCATTTCAAAACTTCAGAATCTTCCAGTAAGCAGCATGGGAGCCATTATCTGCAAGTGGAAGAAACATCACTGCACCATCAACCGGCCTTGCACAGGATCTCCTCGCAATATTTCTGACCAGGGAGTCAGAAGGATAGTCAATTCCAAGAGCCAAGGACCACTCAGAGAAAGCTCCAAAAAGACTTGAAGGCAGCCAATTCAATTCAATTCAATTAAACAGTTCTGGAAGTAACTAAAGATCAGGATTCACAAGAGGGACCCCTGGAATCTGTTTAGAACAATGGGCCAAAATCACACCTGACACTGCGACTAATAAGTTTTGTCATACAGGAAATGTCTTGAAGCTGTCATTACAAACAAAGGCTTCCACAAAGTATTGAAGAAATTTCAGTAGGAACGTTCAATACTTTTTTCCCTGTGTCATTCCACTTTATTACACATAACTGTTATGTTTGGATTTTTTATATGTGTGTTAATATAATGTGTGGTGAAAATTTCAAATATACTCACTGGAAGTTTAGGCTAATTACTGAAAAACAAATTTGAAAAACAAACTGAAAAACAAAAAATCGTTCAATACTTATTTCCACCATATATTTATTTTACCTGAATATTTTAACTTACAAATGAAATGTCAAAATAAATGTCAGACTAAATGTAAAGTTGGACTGACTGGATTTTGTATACAAAACATAACTGTCTAGTTTGTTAACTACCACAGTCACGAGTTGGGTCGCGATAGTCTGTCATTTTTAAAAAGTGGGTCCCCAGAAAAAAAGTTTGAGAAACACTGGTCTAAGGTCACTCTCACTCTCCCTTGCTAAAGAGCTAAATGGTTTAATCCACATGCACGATTCATAAGGTAGTCTATCTTTTGTTTATTTAGTTGAGCATCGCTAGTGGACCGCTAATTGTTGTGCTGCTGGTGCAATGTCTTTCTCCAAGAAAGCCAAGTAAGGTTACTAAAAACAAAGGCCAAAACAGGAAAAAGAGAGACATCAACATGAGGGAAACAACTAATAAACTTCTTTCCAAAGAAAGGTGAGCACAAACGTCAAAACACGAAATCCCATGGTGTTTGCTTGAATATCTCCGCAATCATTGGTGCTAAAACGAACTGAGACAACCCATTGGAATAGCGGAAAATACACTTTCATAGGTTAGGCTAATCTGATGCATCTCGTGATCCAGCTCCATCTTCATCACTTTCAGAAAGACTGCATGGCGCCAGCTTGATTCATGTTCTGTTGTAGGCTACATGCTGATCATTATCACTAGGCTAGTGGTTTAGGGCGTGATTTTTTTTCCTGTTTTCGTTAGTCTTAACTTTTTTTTTTAAAATAACGATTTTATAAACTACTTAAAAAATACACAGAAAAACTACTCAATATAGTAACGTGAGTAAATGTATTTCGTTACTTTCCACCTCTGATGATCACCAATAAGTAGACCCTGGATTCATGTGCATAGCAAGTGCAAGTAACAGTTTTATTTTATGGCTTTTAGAAGTTGCACCCATTAAGCTCACATTCTTTACTAATTCTTAAATTACTTGACTCGACACATAAGCTTGGTGTCATGTCACTTTGACATTCTACTTTAATGCTTTGTCAGCTTTAGCACCAACATGTGCCAGGCTTAACTGAAATCCTCTACATTTCAAACTGTTATTTCTGAAATAATTATCCCTACCATGGCTAAATTAAATTTCACTAGGTCATTGCAGTGGGCCAAGCACTACACAGCTGTGTGTGCATTAGAACCTCTACAAGCTCATAGAAACCCTCCCAAAATATGTTAAAGTCCTCTATTAATTGAACTTTACTGCCAGACCTTTTCAGCAATTTCAGCTGTTTGTCTGTTGTTTGTCTGTTGTTTCATGTGTGTGCAGGTTTTTATTCATATGTGTAGTGGTCTGCATTCATGAGTGTTGGCCTGTACATGTGCTGCATGTAATGGTCTGTGTTTGTGTGTCCTGTATTTTGTATTATTATGTATATTATGTATGGTCTGTATTCGTTCTGTGAGCTCCATGTCTCTGTTTCAAGGTGCTTAAGTACACTGCCCAAACAATGTCCTGCAAACCCGAACATTCTAAAGTTGCCAGCTGTTGTTCAGAAAACCAACTTCCTGCTCCACACTGCCCAGACAGTAATTAATAAGATTGACTTTTGGACATGTCAAACTTGAACAACTCCATCCAACAAACACCACAGGCACAGACTGATGGTACACATGGACCCAGCCGTTGGTGTTTGTTGGAGTTTGTTGGGACAGTGCACAGCCGCCTCAAGCGTGTGCATGTACAGGATATGCAAGCATAGGTGCCATGTTCATTTTTATACTGGTCTGTGCTCATGGGTATTCTGGTGTGCATTCTTGTGTGTGTTAGTCCGTGTTCACATGTCTACTGGTCTGTGGTCATCATGTGTGTGTTGGTGTGAGTTCAGGTCTAGACTGGTCTGTGTTCATATGGCCGCTGCTCTGTATTGATGTGTGTGTGTTGTTTCGTGTTGCAGACTGCTGTGTCCACTGCGTGCTGGCATGCCTTTTCTGCGAGCTGACGTCCCTGTGCTCCGTGTTTGCCCAGTGCCTGACGTGCGGCGGCCTGGGCTGCGAGGCGCTGTGCTGCTGCGGGGAGGCTGCCACCGGAGGCCTAGCCTGCGGCGAGGACGCCTGCTCAGCCCTGTTGGATTGTGGGATACTGGAGGACTGCTGCCAATCCTCGGACTGTCTAGAGATCTGTTTGGAATGCTGTGCGATCTGCTTCCCTGCCTAAACTCAGTGTTACATGGTGGAATTCATTCCAAGGGCTAAGTACTAAGCAGTAACTGAGTATTGTGGAAAAATGAGCGTTCTTTGGCATGGCTCTCTTATTTATTTTAATTAGTTTGAATGTAGTTGAAAAACAGGGTTGATTCAAAAGTAATGTTAGACAGAGACTCTTTTTGTCCGAACTAAGCCCTAAATGCCCCAAATGTTCATTTGATGAACCCATGAATCCCACAGACATGTATGGTATGTTTTAGAAAATGTCATACCAACGCTGAGAAGCACACAGATGCCCAACTGGGCTGTTGAGAATTAGTCACATGAAAATGAACCAAAAAGTAATGGCATCACATGTGATTGCTCAAATTCTCCGCATATGTCCCTGTGAATATTTATCTGCTGCAGAAAGTAGTAAAAATGTATTTTTGTCTTTTTGTACTCTTGAATGTGCTGTATTCTCATTCATACTTATTTACTTTAATTTTACAAAACATTAATTGCTTTATGTTTTTGTTTAATTTTATGACATTTTTTTCACACATATATAACTCCCCTGAATGTCCCCAGTACAACAGTAGTGTAATCCAGCACTCTGCACTGAGTGTCTTTCTATGCTATTTCCTTTGTTTCTCTTACAACAGAGAGCCCTTTTAATCTCTGCCCGTGGTAATGAATGTTCTCTCTCCGTCTCTATAAGCAATGCAAAAATAGCCGGCCTGGATAAATCATAAAGCCTTTTTGCATACTCCCCTGTGCCTGTTGAATTTCACAGCCATCCTCAAGATGACTCTGCCAAACACACCGGCTAATGGAGTGTCAGCGGACATCACTTCAGAGAGACCACTGCATTGGCCCCGTCTGCCGGGGTGACAAAGAGAGTGCTCAACAAAAAGCATTGTTGGTCGGCTTGGCCTATTAACCTAGTCAGGCAGGCAAAGCCTCAAAATGACTTTTTAAATACAGTTGTCCAAGCCAGGATGTGCCTTAATTCCATTTTAATTCAGTTCAGTTTGGTTTTGTTTGTACAGCCCTCTCTGCAGCGGATATTGTGTGAAAAACGTTTAGCAGTGAACAGTGGATTGGGTGAAACCACAGCACTGTGAGACTGAAGTTAATTTAGTAATTTGCGGAAAGCTTAGGCTAAGTACATTTACACACAAAAAATATGCAGAATATAATAGGAAATGTATAAAAATAGGATGGAAAAAGAAACCTGACCTCTCAGTAAATCCCTGATTCAAGTGAACTCTCAGGAGCATTTGATCCAAGGCCATCACCACCTGTTTTTCAAAAGTCTATCAGGTCCAAAAACTTGAAATGCAGTGTGAGGTTTGTGACCTTTTACAGACTTGGCAGACAATTTGGCCCCAGAGGAAGACAGGATGGCTCGGTCTCAATTCTCATCTTACCGCTTACCTACTGCAACGGAAAAATCCACCCACACAACAACCAATTTCTCACCACGGCTAGATAATCACGCCGCACATTTGAAAGAGCAAGGACCACACGTTCAGATTTTCCTGACGCATACTGCTTCATCTGAAGTCATCGGAGTTGACTTTTGACTTGGTCTTTGTCCCACTAATTATCACGCTTATTTAACATCCACAATATTACAGCACCCCTGCCATTGCTGGCTCTTCTGCCCGACTTGTTGGTAGACATGAGTGTTTTTATCATAGGATCAGGCGGTGGAGTGGGCAGCAAGAGGAGCAGGATGGGCTTGTTTATTGTAGCAACATGCCAAGTGGCATCAACAGGAAGTGGAGGAAGTGACTGAAATGACAGTGCTGGAGGAGAGGGGCGGCCTCCGGGGGAGCGGCCGGTCCCGCCCCGCCCGCTCGCCTCTGACGCCTGACCTCTGGCCACTGCGCATCAAAGGAGCCGTCGGCCTGCGCCAGCCAGCAACCAGGAAACAGCTTTCGTGGCTCTCACAAACACATGTTCACTCACATACACACACCACACACACACACACACTACACACCCACCCACCCACGCACGCACGCAGACATACAAAACCTTATGCATGCACAGTGGGGCAACACACACACTCAATGGACATGCACACACTCACCCACACAGACACTCCTTTGATAGCCCGACACACGCAAGACACGCACCCGACAGGCACACAATCATGGCCTGACACAAAGAAAAGCCACACTCACGACACTACCATTCCACAGCGGCCGCTTCCCATTCTAAAGTCACGCATTGCAAAACTTTTTCACTTCGCTGGCAGGGCTATGCTTGATTTCTCTCTAGCTCTCAGTCTCTCTTGACCAGGATTCCAAGAGAGAGTGCTGACACTGCAAAAGAAAAAAAAACAGAAGGCCTCAACCCTACAATAGATGAAAACAACTGTTCTGCACATTCCGTACAGTGAGCGAAGACCATGAAACCATGAACATCTTGTATGGAGGAGATTGCGGTTACAGGAAAAAAATGGCATTCTTTGATGGAGCATTTTTCAAAACGTAAATGACACCCCATAAACCTAGCCAGAGAACAATTGACATCTGGAATGGACACAAGCTATTGTCTTGTAAAATAATGCTTGTTTTGATGTGTGAAAAAAAAGTTGTCTGTGTCAAATTCAGAGTTAAGTTGTCCAACATTACATACTGACTGCTATAAAAGTCAGTTTATGAAAAATTTTGATATATTGTGAAGTCTTCTAGTCCAACTCCATTTTTAACTGAGATTATTTCACCATTTTGGTATCTTATAACCTGTCGGAAGGCAACAGCAAGTTTCATAGTATTGTTGTGACTACTTTGAGACCAGACATGATGTATTCTGAGTGTGAGTGCATTGCCTACTTTATTGAGTTAACTATTCCTTTGAAGATGCGATGGAGGAAGCCTTTAAAAGGAAGAAGTTAAAGGAACAAGTTAAACTGGTGTCAGAAGCAAAGGAACAAGGCTGGCAAGCACAGACAAGACCAGTGGAGATTTAGGTTTAGGTTTTAGAGGCTTTGTAGCAAATATCTGTTAGATTTTGTTTTTTGAGGACGATCCCTGAAAAAAGCTGAAAAGGAGTTGTCTGAGGCAGCTGAAAAAGCAAGCCAATGGCCAATTAAGCAATGCGCTCACAGGGGGTCACGCTATGACCTGAATTGACTCAGACATGACGTTGAAATCTTTTTGCTGTGTTCCTTAACTTGATGTCTCTGTAATGTGTCCCTACCCATCATGAGTGTGGAGGGGGGTGGGTCCAGGAGGTGTCGTGGGCCTAATTCAGTGAAACACAGATTGCAATGCGCAAGAAGGCTGCACTGTTGGTGATGTGTTTTTTTCTGTTTCAGTTCTTTGGTTAGGCATTCAGGCTTCTGGTACTGCATGTTGTGCAGTAAAGGAGGGCCTTTTCAGATCTTGGGTACAACATGCGGCGCATTTGCAACTACCACCAGCCTTGCATTGTTGTTGTAACTCACATTGTGTTTTAGATAGACTTGGTTGTTGGTTGGCCTCTGTAGCAATGCATGTTGTACCATGAAGGAGGGCTTTTACGGATTCCAGGTACAACATGCAGCACATTTGCAACTAGGAACTCCCCCACCTATAGAACAATGAATTGAACACCTTTCCTGTGTATGTCTGCAATTAACCACTTTAGATTTCAAAATGTTTCTTTGATGAAGCCATTCAAAAGTTTGGGATCATTAAATGTCCATTGCATGCTGAGTCAATTGTTTACGAAAATGTCCTGATCTTCATATTAACTTTGAAAGATGTTTTTGTGTTTTAATTATAAAAAATGACACCAGTTTAAAATCTATCTATCTACCGGTATCTAATCGTATTATTCTCTTGGCCAAATGTTATATACATAACCAACAAATTGCATCGGCTACACCAATGTACAGTTCAGCACTGAATTTGAGTTATTTGTTGACAGTTGCAAATCAATAGAAAACAAAAAAGCTATAATTTTGCTAAAACATAACAATTTGTAATCCCCAAATGACCATGTTTAATCTTGTTTGTGTGATTTGTGTTTTTTTTTTTGTCTGGTTATTGTTTTTCTTTTTTCCCCTTTTTACTTCTCTGTCTCCTTCTTTATTACTGTATTTGTTATAGATACATATTATAATTGAGCATTGATGCCAGTGTTCATATTGAATTAAGTTGAATAAATGCTTCCTCTTTACATAGTTTGGAGTTGCTTTGGGTGATTGTCCTCTTAAAAGGTGGATATTGGATTCAATCAAGTGCCATCCACAGCATATATGGCATGGTATTGCAAAATGGAATAATAGCCTTCCTTCACAAATCCTTTTATCCTGTACAAAAAAACCTCACCACCACCAATGCCACCCCAGACCAGATCTTTTTCTGTGATTTTCAAACCTTTTATCTCTGTTCATTCTTCTCCATTACGTTCCTCTGTCCGCTGTCTGTGGTCTTTTGCCCAACTGAATCTTTTCTTTTTATTGGCTATTCAGGGGCATAGCCTTCATGTCTTAAAACAAAAATAGAATGAACATTTTAAGGAGAAAGGTCCTTGTTCCTGGCCACATAGTGTTCTACTGATCAATGACCAGCACTCTCCTGGACTGAACTGGAGGAATATACTAATAAAAAAAATAATTAAACATCAACTTTATATAAATATTTTACATTTTATACTATGTCTTAGCGTCCCAACAACCGAGTTTATGCACCAGGCCTATTTCATGTTTAAAATCGACATTTGGGCCCAAAGCAAAGCTAGCGTGCCAGTGCCTGCCAAAACTAATAACAACCCATCCCACTGGCCCGTCCACTCCTTTAAAGAGTTCATGCCTCAAATAACAAGACAGGGCCCCATTCTTTGCCTAGAACACCCAGAGATAAAATGCAACACCCTCCCGTTACAGACTGTGTTATATGCTATTAAAACACACCGGCCAGGAAATTCATCCAGTATTCATTTACCAAAACAGCATGCCCACCCATTCCAAGAGCCCACGAAAGCACTGGGTTAAACCAACACTGCTCAACAGGTGGCACGACACATGTCCAAAACTAACAGAGCAGCCAGCCTGGAGAAATAGCTTTGTGGAGAAATAGCACCCAATTAAACAACAGAGAGTGAGTGTGTGTGTGTATGTGTGTGTGTGTGTGAGAGAGAGAATCTGATCATTCTATTGTGGTGTGGTTAGAGGTTTTAAGTGTGTGTGAGCTTCAGTAATTCCATAGGGCATACTCCTAAAAACATGGTTAAAATTAGCATGACCAGAATTGTTCTAGTTAAGTCAGTGGGGGCCCACTTTTGAAATATGAGAAGTCATGAGTGTCTTTGTACATCTGCATCCCCTGCCCGAATCCCTTAACAAGCCCTATTTTTTAAAAGAGAGATTTGCTTGACTAAAAAAACATATGATTTCAAAATGATATGCATATGCCTTATTGTCATTCAAATCAACTGTACATTTTACAGTGCTCATCAATGATTCATTGGTATATCACTGCTAGTCTGAACACAAGAACATCAACTCATGACCAAGAGTGCCATCTAGAGGTACATATTTGATTCTATAAGTAAGATTCACTATAACAACTGACTTGCATTCCACATTTGCTTCAAACACCCTTCTTGAGGGAAATTGGTTAGCAGAGGTATCTTTGTTAGTACTAAAAAACATGTTCAGAAATTGAAATGTATATTCAATTCATAGTCATTTCAATACTTAAATGCTTGTTAATATGATAAAACCACAAACTGCCACTTAATTCTGGGACAAAGAACCGCAAAGACAAAGATAGAAAGTTTTTAAATCACTTTTAATAGATATTTTACGTAAAAGGTAAAAAATAACATACCCAGTCAGTGACTAAAACAAAGGGAATTGAAAATCGCCATCACGTAGCTGTGGTGCTAACAGCCTATGACAGCACCCGCACTCCTCAGCCCTAAGCAGAAGTGAGAGGAACGATAACACGATAGACAGAAGACATCAAAATTTCCCTTTCACGTCTCAGCGAGGTCTCACTTGTGCACTGCATATGATTATCATAAAATACAACTCAAAAGAGAAGTAAAGTAAACATTACCATGTATCATATGGCTCCACTACAGTCCTGATCACATGTCTAGTGTATATGATGAAGGTAAGATTATTTCTTTTTTCCGTTGTAGTACACATTAATTGCACATTACAGCCAGGACATACAAATATTTTACACATAGAAGGTGTCTCGAACATTTTTTAAATGTCTCGTGGGGGGAAAATGCCACAAAATGTTTTCAATTGATTATTGTACTTTCTCTCAAAAAACCATGGTTGAAGAATAATTCATGAAACCTCACACTTCATTGTAAATGCCTCACTTAAGGGTATTCGTAACAACACTGAATATTCTGACAGGGTGTCCACAGTATGTGCCATGAAAAACTGCTTATGGCGGTTCAGCAACCAGTAAACTAAGATACTAAGATGTGTCTGCAGCAAATATATGGTGACTTGATCGCGACTGCACAAACACTTCACACATCACAGTTCACAACAGTTGCATAGGAACTTGCACACATGTCTTTTATCTTTTTGGAGACATACCACTTTAACCACCATGCTGAATGTGCAGGGTTGGGTTAGGCAAGGCAGGCAGGCAGGGCAGCCACAACACAGAGGCTGTGCCAATGACATCATGTTTGCGTTTGAGTGGGTGAACTCTGCCTACAGCACAGAAACTGGCCACGGTCAGAACTTAACCCCGGGACAGGACTCACTCACAGCTGCATACACACACGTGCGACCCACACACAAGGCATTCCCTTATGCTACACGGGTTCCACTGAAATGTCCTGCATTTAATCTATTAGAACCTCACTGCTCATAAAACTATTATTAAAAAATCTCTCGACAAGTTTTTCATAGACTTTTGTCTACACAATGAAACAGTATTAAAGAAAATAAACTTTCTAACAAACTATGATTATTATATTCATATATATGTAGATAGATATGTATATGGTTCACAATTAATTATTGACTTGTATAATTCACTTTCAGTAGATAATGGCATTTTGTGATGAACTAAAAATTGAATAAAAATACTTTTATTTGTAAATATTATTGGGAGAATTTTTTAAAAAGTAATTGTCTTTACAAGTGCTGTCACAACGACACATAAAAGTGTTGGCTACTCTTGTCCTCCAGTCATATTGCTTGACACACAATCAGATACTAGGTTCAAACATACACAAACAAGCCATGTACAGTATGAACAAACAGCTGAGAACAGAACAGAACATCTAGCTGTCCTAATGTGTTGACCAGGTAACATTGGACTCTTTGACAGTGAAGATTGAACACTGAAGGTTTCTCCTTCATTTAGCTGAGTGATTTCTGCAAAAACAGGGGATCCTGGGGGATTTGGCGTGGGCCATGCTGTCAGTGTCCCCTACATGATCTGTGTGTTGCTGTTGTGGCATCGACAAAACAAAAGTATTTTCTCTCTCAAGAGTAATCTACTGGTCGTTCTAAAAGCCCACTTGGAAAAACTCATTGGAATTTTCTTTCTGCCTAAAAAAACCCATGATGTATAAATTAAGAGTGTACACAAATAGCAACATACACCCAACGGAATGATAAAACAGTTGATCAACTCAAAGAGTGACACAGACACAAAAATCAGCACCATTTACACCACTAACGAGTAAAGTCTGTTATCCCTTTGTTAAGGCCAAATATAAGGCATCATGGGAGTTGGACACAACTGGACACAACTCTCCAGATGCTGTCTTAGTCAGGGCCATGCAACACCAGTGTTATGTTACATGACTATTTCTGTTAGAGCTACTATGCAGAAAACATGCATGGAGGGGCGACATCTGTACAAGAGAAAGCAAAGAGGAATGATTGAACTGGATACGCAGCAAGTAAACTACCATAAACAGCATTTTTTACAGCAGCCTCATCGTGCTAGATATCCTTACATTGCGAGAGCCAACGAGAAACGTAGCGCTATGGGGGACTCTCCTGAGCAATTTAAGAAGTCTGTGCAACTCTGGAAAGCACACAGAAGACTTGACTGCCAATTATTTAACATGAGCACAGCACACAGAGAGCAAAGTGTGGACTCCCCCGCCTGGTCTGGTTGAAGTTACCAGGAACTGCTTACAGCAGCTTTGCAGACTGGAATTTGACGCATTTGACAGGAACTCAGCTCTGACGCAGAACGTGGCGGCTCTACGCAAACATTATAAGACAGGATTATGCGCGGGGGTATGATTGAGACTCATAAAGGGGCACCGCTGCACAAAACAGATTTTTCATTTAGGTGCTGTGTCGGAGGGGAATTTGGATGCTTTGCATGACCTGAATCAAAATATGTGTTTATGCCAGACAGGAAATAAAGGATTCGGTCAATTGCGGAGTTCTACACACATACCAATGGGCCATACCGAGATTAGTAGCAAGGTAAAAAATCTTCCACCTAATCTCGTCTATGCCATCAATGAGTGAATTAATGAATAACCTCCATTTACAGATTGAGGGGTTAAGAAAATATACTATGTAAAAACAACACAGAGAATATTACAAAGACAAATGATATTACAAAGGCCATCTTAACTACAAAATGACACGGTCTGACAACTCTGAGGGTCTGTTATGCAAGATGTTCTACAGCTCTTTTTACTTACATCCTCCCTCATGTGTAAACCCCCCCCACACACACACACACACACACACACAGGAAACTGGCTTCTCTGCTTTGCCATCACCGCCTCTTGGCTCCAGCAAAATCCACAGGAAAGACAGACACACACAAAAAATTCCCAGCAGACTAAAAAAAAGGAGAAAATGGGGAAAAACATCTTTTCTGTTCTTTTTTTTCCTGAGCATTCTACACCTACCTCTTCCTCTGACCCAGAGCAGACCATCATTTACCTCATTCACGGATGGCTTAAAAAAGGCTTGTTTTGAGAAGACTGCTGTGTGTATGTGTGCTATAAATCTCGAATGCTGATCGATCCCTTTCATGTTGGGTGGCTTTCTCAGCAAAAGAAAGCAGCTCTATTTTCATCATGATGATTTAAAAAAAAAAAACCCTCTAGGTTGTAGATGATATAAATGCAATGCCTGACACTCTGTCAGAACCCATTATTGTATCAGATATTCTGCTCCGTCTCCATGTTTTCTAAAACAGAGTGGAGACAGAAGTATCCAAATCATTGGCTTGTGTATACAGTGAATAGGGAGCTCAGACCTATTTTGAAAGCTGTACAGTGACATGAGAAGAGCATGATTAAAGGGGCTTTCAAACGGCCTGTCCCTAATCCTGTGGTCTATGTACATCAAATCTGCATCACATATAGTTATTGTCAATGACTGAGAAACCTAAAAGGTTAAAAAAAAAAAAAAGATCCTCTGCATTGCATTGTTCATGAACGGTTTGAACCTGTTCCCACTAAAACAAAACCGCCTCGTGCACACGTCGCTAGAAATGCTAGGCATTGTGGCTATGGAGCGGCTCTGAAGGGCCGATAGACGATCTCCAGGGCCTACGTCGGGGCAGGGAGAGAAGGAGCCGTGTGGAGAAGAAGGGACCCAGGGGGAGAGGGAGGGGGACAGCTCTGCTAAAACACAGTACTATCAGAAGATGCCAGAAGGTCCACATTGCCAAAGCACTACGCTACAGTTGGCCCGAAAACTCAATATGACAGTGGACGTCTGAGCATGGTGTCTCCCATGACGTCCCCAGGGAAAGGGAGGATGGCTTCCAGAGCCTCACGATTCTGAGTTTGTGTCTCACTCAACATCACTGCTATGCCCCAGTCGTCCGTCACAAGTCCTCATCCATGCTGAAGCTGCTCCTGCGGCTGCTGGTCTTGGAGGCGCCCGGCGAGACGGACGAGAGGAGTGGGTCGGCGCCCCCTACTGGCGACAGGGCACCGATGGCGCTGCCGCTGCTGCCGTCGTCCATCAGGATGTCCCCCAGGCCCATCTCGGCCATGAGCGCCGGGCTGAAGATGGAGCCGGCCGAGTCGTCGCCGAGCTCGGCGAAGGTGAGCGTGCCCAGATCCAGCGCGCTGCCCAGGGCTCCCGGGGAGGCGATGGACGCCGAGGCCTCCGACAGGAAGGAGGAGGCGGCCGACTGGCCCAGCGCTGACCCCCCGCCCAGGCTGAGCAGGCTCTTGGAGAGGCAGTCGGCCCCCGCCGCTTCCAGAGTCGCCGCTGTCTGCTGCTGCTGAGTCAGCAAGAACTCGGAGCTCTGGGCCGCGGAGGCGGCGAGGCCGTGGAGACGGGCCTGCATCTCCAGTTCCTGTGGGAACAGGGAGGGGAGGGGACAGGCTGACCGTTAGTGTGATGCAACTTCGGAGTAACCATTACTCTGCCTCCTGTTGGTGTCTTTGCTGACACTCAGCACAGGATGAGCGTGTGCGAGGTTGTGTGCAATCACAGCAGAAAGGAAATGAGTGGCCGTGCCTGGGGCTTCCTTCTCTCTAGATCCTTCTATTTGCCCGTCCATCTCTGTCTTCCTTCCTGTGCCCTACACTCTTAACCCTAGAGCACACACACACACACACACACATATGCAATCTCAAATGCACACACACACACACACACATGTATGCAATCTCAAATGCACACACACACACACACACACACACACACACATGTATGCAAGCTCAAATGGACACACACACAGACACCCTATTTCCATTCAGTGAGTAACAAAAATACCAAATGCAGAGCAAAAAAAGCTGAGGTGTGTGTGTGTGTGTGTCTTTCTCTCCATCTGTGTAGTGTCTTTGGCCTGACCCCTGACCTGGATGCGGAGCAGCAGGCTGCGGTTGTGGTGCTCCAGCTTTTTCTGCCTCATCTCCATCTCCTTGGCACGCTGCTGGTCCTTCTGCAGCTTGCGGATGTAGTCCACCGACGCCTTCAGGATGGTGCCCTTGTTCCAGCGCATATCCCTGTCCCCCCAGCAGTGGCGCAAGGAAAACCAGCACATGGTACAAAACAACCACAGAGATAGAGAAACAGAAAAACAGAGAGAGCGAGAAAGAGACAGAGAGAGAGGACAAAGAAAGAAAGGAGAGAAAGAAAGCTTTTAATTCCTTCAGTTAAAAACACTAGAGTGAAAAACATCTGCATTTGTGTTGTTCTTTGATACAAACATACAGGGATGTGGGCGTCAACAGGTACGCCATGCTGTTGGAGGTGCAAACAAAAGGTGCATCACCATTGAGATCACATAGATAGGAACTGGCTGAAGAGTTATAAAAGCATTTTGTCATGTGTATTTGTATAATGATGAAAAGTTTTTATAACTATCCATATGTGTTCACTTCTGACACCTTGGCTATCATAATAGTAACAATAACAAGCTCTTTCACGTCTTTAGAACACCAAACATATCGGAGGCGCCTAATGTTGAGAACCAAAATTCTATAACCTGCTATATAACTTGGCTGGAGGGCAGAGTGTAATTGGATGACATATATCCTAAAACACAGTGATAAACAGTCAGTGCATATCAACTCATATCCAAGGTGAATTTTACACAGCTGTCAATGCATCTCCAATGTTATTTGTACCTCCAACAACATGGCACAGAGTTTTGAGTGGTCTATCACGTAAGCTTGTGTCAAAGAATAGTTTCTATAAAGCGTTGTATTGAGAGCTCTCTAGGAATTAATAAAATGAGCATGACCCTTCTCTACAGTTAGTCTATAGTGATCACTGGGGTGGACATTTGAGGAAGTACAAATCTTCGGCACTACTTCCTGTACTAGCAGTCATCTCTTCTTCAACCCAGAGCAGAGCGCAGAACAAAGGACTCCCATATGCTGGCTCAGGGCACTGTTGGAGGAGGAACTAGACAGACCTTGCCCTGTTCCACTAGTTTTGAACACAACTAGACACTGAACTATAGCACTACTGTGTATGTGTGCAGCTGGTATGTAAGATGTGAGTAATACTGCAACATCATTAAAACTCACGGGTCGCTTGTCTTGGGGATGAGCGCACCCAGCTCCTTGATGCGGTCATTGATGTTAAACCGTCTCCGGCGCTCAACTACGAGAGAGAGAGAGAGAGAGAGAGAGGCACACAGGGCATGAAACGGTCAGGAAGTCAACTGAATGTTTTCTTTGTTGCGCATTCCTCTGAAAGCCAGGTAGGAAAAAAAAAACACAGTCTGTTTTCAGAGGGAACATTTCTCCCTTGATTTAACTATGAGTGTCAAAGTTCAGCAGCAAGGCATAGTCCAGACTTGGCCATAGTCTAATCCGGGATGCTTGGGACTGAGTCCCCTCTTAAAACGTCTGTGCTGTGCACGTTTAGGGCGATACAGGTCAATGAGAACTAGGGAGGGAGAGTCTAAAGTCTAGAACGTAAATCTGGTGATAAGGACTTCCTGTGGATGCCTGAGACAGACATTGGAACACTGAGTGATGAGGAACTCACTGAGGTTGTGGTTGTCCTTTTTCTGCCTTTCCTTCATAAGTGCTTTGGCCTCTGCATCTTGGAGAAAGAGAGATAGAGATAGAGAGAGACAGAGATAGATAGAGAGAGAGACAGAGAGAGAGAGAGAGAGAGAGAGAGAGTGAGAGAGACAGAGAGAGCGGGAGAAACACACTTCCATTATTTTTCATTTGTCAAGTTCAATAAACAGCATATACCCCTTAGGGTCACATAGTGCATCTCTGTGGTCAGTGGTCAGTTTGTACAATGTAAATAATCCCCAACCCAGCGAGAGGACACATTAAATTATTTCTCAGCGGCACCGTTGAGAGTGAAATGGGAAGTGGGTAGTGGGATGTGGAAATGAGACTAGGGCACTCGCCACCAGTGGACCTCAGGCCGTTCTCTGTGCATATAGAATAGCACCTTACTTATGTGTACATCTTTACATACTTTTTACATATTGTGGGTTGGGTTAGATCACTTTGTAAGGATTATGTCCAAATTCTATGGGTTGCAGTTTTCATGGCTTGTGCCAAGATAGACAACAAGACTGTGAAGACAACAGAAAAGTAAAGAAACAAAGAAAGGAAGAAATGAAAGATGTGTATCCTGTGTGTGTGTGTGTGCGTGTGTGTATGGAACCGGTCCTTACCGGTAAGCTCCCTCTTGACGTTGTGCAGGTTGGCAGGGCAGGAGTTGCTGACGGTGATGGTCTGAGTGGCCATCCCAGCACTGCTGTACACATCCAGGAGGTTGCCCGAGACTGGCAGCTGCAACACAGCCAATCAGAGAGTTCGGTTAACACGAGGCACCACCCACTCTGTTATCTCCATGGCGAGCCTCAGATAAGCGTCCCTTCCAGACAGCGTTCAGTAGCATGAGGATATGCCAGGGGCTGATAGCCTTGGTCAGGGAGGAACTACAGTATGCAAGGGGTTATCGGGTGCTAATCTCACACAAACATTTCACGTTAGCCATGCGGCTTCTGTTAAACTTGCTCCTCTATTCTCCTGCAATGTCCGAAACATCCCATACAATGGCGTAAAAGATCAAAAGACAAAGCCAGTCATTGTTACGTTAAAGTCAATGTTTAAAAAGTGATATGAAACTACAGAGTGCAGCACTAAACCTGCTGAAATGCACCTGTGGTTTAAAAAAATTCCTTCTGTCAGCAGGGACATTGAGAAATCCCCTACAACTTCATGCATGACAGTCCGTCGAGCAGCCGTTACACATTGCAAATCTAGCCCAGCATTTGGATTGGGCAATGACCAAGGACATGGCTGGAAGGCAATGAAGAACTATAGATCTCTCTACGGACTGACAGTCCAGTCGTATTTAACTTGGTTAAGGGTTAAACAAAATCACAGCAGATGACTGACTGACCACAGGTAATAACAAGTGAAGGCAGCAGGCTAACCAAACTGATGTCCTCATAAACCAGTAATGCTTCTTTGACACACACCCTAGGCATGCTGTGCTTCACTGTACTCCAACACTACTAACATATAGCTAACATGCTGATATGAAACACACAGTGTGCACTTTGGCTCATATAGGTCTATTAGGTTTAAAAGTACCTGTAACATGAAAACACCAAGCACCGGACAATCAGATCAGAAACGTTAACGGTAAACTTTAACCAAGTTTCCAGTTCCACGTGTCCATTAAAAGCGCATGTGGTCAAGGCAAACTCACACCCATTCAAGTCATGTGAATGAATGAAAAAAAAAAGTTCATTTACCTCAGTCTTATTTCTTTTCTTTTCATGCTCCTGCAGTAAAACCAAAATCATCTTCTCCCACTCAACACACAGCGCTTCCTCTTTCCACACTGACTCGCGAGCACACAAAAAAAAAAAAAAGAGAGGACTGTTGTAAAATGGAGAAATGTCTTTCGGGAGGAGACCACAGCCAAAAAAAAAAGAAGAAGAAAAAAAATCCACTATCTGCTCTAACACTCGTTCAGGCCCGCTGTCACTGCAGAATCTCTCTCACTCTGTCTCCTCCCTCTCCCTGTCTCTCTCTGTCTTGTCTTTCTCTCCTCCTCCCCTCTTCTCTCTCTCTCCCCTACTCCCCCTCCTAAATTGACCCCATGCCACCTCGGGCCTGGTCACTAATAGCCAAGTGTAAGAAGTGAATGTTTACTCCCACTGCTATATTACTGGATTCCTGAGGCTCTGGCACACAAACTCCACAGCTCAATTAGCCCACCAGTGACAGCCAGCCAGGCAGCCTAGACACGCTGGAACAGAAGTGTAGCAACCTGTCAATGCTGTGTGACGACTATAAACCAAATGAAGGACTTTGTTAATAGATACCTGATCAAGGGAAACTTTGCTGCAAATTGTCATTGGCCTACAGTGGCTTTCAGCTATGTATAAGCCTCGAGTTGTTTTCAATAAAAACAATACAGTGAGCGCCAGTGAGCATAGCCTTGACTCAATAAATACACGTGTTTGATATGATAAGAAAAAATGGGCAAACTATGTGCTTGTGCAGCTTTTCCTCTCCTCAGAATGTTGTGGACAAACCTTATCAGACAAGTATGTGGTTGAACAGGATGGGTGTAGAGGGCAGCTCTGTCTATTCTTTCACACAAGAGCAAGGAGCAGCCCAAATCAATGATTAAGGCTGAGGCAACCAAGAAACATGCCTACAGTGCAAGGCACATTCCCAAGAAATCATTGATTGAATGCATTTCAGAGTACACAACACACACACACACACACACACACACACACACACACACACACACACACACACACTAGTGTTGCACGGTGTATCGATACTAAAAAGGTATCACGATGCCTTAACGCAAAAAACGATACGATTACCGACGTTTTTAGACGTTACGTTCTGTGTCTGCGTGAACTGCTGCTCTCATTGCTCCTTGCATGAATCTAGGCAAGTGGGCGTGTCAAGCAGGCAGCTCTGAGTGAGTGAGTGCGCAGCCAACGTCAACATACAGTAGTTCTTTGCCGACCGTCCTCGGCCTTGTGGATAAAACAAAAGGTGAAGTGAAATCTGCAACTATTTCGGATACATCGCGAATAGTGAAGGCAAGCCATCAGGTACACAGAGGCCCGTTTGTGAAATATGTTTCAAAGTCATTTAAAAGCAGTAGGCTACGCATGGAACTTGGCTTAACACCTCGCAGACATATCCCAACATTTTTGTTCAAAGAACGGCAGGTTAACGAATATGCTATAGAAAACACGACTACATGGTTAGTGCCAAGTTCTTCTCTTCTGTTTTAGTCTAGCCTAAGTGAAACGAGTAAGGTTCTCTGGGATAAAGCGAACCTTCCTTCATCAATGAATTTTGAGAGACATAACGAGCTGTAATCATTTTGACGAGACATAACGAGCTGTAATCATAGGGCGCTAATGTGATGAAAGCGCAATGTTCACGCCAGAATAACATTACCATGACTTGTAAATAATCTATTTAATGTTCGGTCAGTACTACTGGTAATATTTGTCATGGCATGTAGACTGCAATTTGTTCAATAAGTATTGCCCAGATGTAGGATAGGCTACCCAAAATGCGCTAATTAAAGCCCACAGCATATAATACCACCAAAGCGTGTTGAGTCCTAATAATAATAGCGGCTTATTGTTACGTTGTAGCAAATCATGTTATCAAAGAAATAGACGTAGGCTAATGTAGGAATGCACACAGACATATTGCAACAGGTAATGGTGTAGGCCCATCTGACAAAGACCTGAGTGGTTGGAACGTCGTACTTGTACACTGGGCGCAAAGAAGACTATCCTCACATTTTTCCCTTTGCAACGGTCAAAGAAATCCCATGAACACGGGAAGGCCTAGGGAAGCCTATACTGTACATCAGATGGCCTAAAGATTAGGCCCCTCTGCATAGCATTCAGTGATTTGCATGCAGTAATTTCAACACTGACCTTGATCTAGCCTAGTTTGGCTATTTAAAGCTACTTTATTGGCAAAACACAACACAATGTAAATGAACTATAACAAAAAATAAAGGACTTAATCACACAAAGTAGGCCTACTATTTTACTGACTATAAAAATAATAATTATGTAGGAAGTTTAGAACCCAGAATTGACCTGCACACTACAAAAGTGCACCGAATTCAACACAAATGACTCAATACACTTGGAGGAGGTATGAGTCCTTTCTTTTCCAGATATCTTAGGATTTCGCCGTAGTATCGTTTCAGTATCGAGCATCGTGATATTTATGGCAGGTATCGTATCGAAGTCATAATTTTGGTATCGTGACAACACTAACACACACACACACACACACACACACACACACACACACACACACACACACACACACACACACACACACACACACACACACACACAGAACACAACACAGAACACAACACAACACAGAACACAACACATTTACACAATGTGTGCTCAAACACACACATTCACACAAGAAAGGTGACACCGACTCATGCATAGAACTTAGAACATAGAAGAATTGTGTATTCAGCAACATACCGTGTTGGCGAGCTGCAAGTTGGAATCAATCAGTGTGATGAAGGGGTCATCGTTCAGACTGGACTCCAAGCTGATGATGTCCTCAATGACGTCTTCAATCTACAGTGCGGAACAATCAAACAGAAACACTATAATGGATCAATATAAAGCCATGTAGCCACAGTGGTAGCCATTTGACACATCTCAGCAAGCCTTCTGTTGGAGGAGCCATCACTTCCCCATCTGAGTCACTCGGCAGACAGGGCTAAAAACACACTGCCTAGCGCTTTTGTGGATGACACATGGACCACACACAAATGATAGCCACTAAAACTCAGCACCCATTCATTCTTTCCACAAAGTGACGGGGTATAGCCAACAGCCAACATCAGCTCGGCGGAGCTGAGCAACAAGATGACTCAGCCCCCCACCCCCCACACAGTATGGCCTCTTAGCATTTAACATCGAGCTGCCTCTTCTGGATACCGACCCCCACCTCCATCCTGTGCTGAGCTGCAGGTCCCCATGTGTGGTCAGACACACCTACGGCAGCTCAGGCAGGCTGCGTGGCCACCCGGTGCAAAGTGTGCAGAGGTCAGTGGGTTGCGCGTGTGGCATTTCCCAGCACCGTGTGGCAGCAAACGCATACAGGGCCCCTGGAGAAGGGGGAACTCGACCAGCTTCACACGCTGGTGACAAAGCATGCTATTGTGTGCTGGCCATGGGGGGAACTGAGCTCACTTCAAAAGAGAACTATAATGTCAGATTCGGAGGCCAAATAATCGAAGCAAACAGTTAACTGTTGTCGAAGACCTTCTAAATAGCTTTACATATTAATGGGCTTACGGTGCTAATGTAGGCAAGCACATTTCACTCATTCATTTGTTATTTAACTTAAATGTATGCTGGTGGATATTCAGCCAAATGAAATATAGAGCAAATAGGTCCTTAGATGCTGTGTAACCCGTTTCTGTTGCTGGCGGTGTATTTGCCTATTGAGTTACATTTAACATTTAAGTAACATTTGCCTTATATTTTATATTGAAAAAGACTGTCTATTGTGCGTTGGTGGTATGGGGCAAAAGCCATGGTAGGCTGATAACATTCATCCACCTGCAGAAATAAGGTGACATTTTCAAGCGATCTAATGCAATCTGCTCAATCTCCACATAAAGGAAAAGGCATAGATTGTCATGAGAGGCGAAGAGGAGTCCATTCTTTCATGATCTTTTTACTTTTTCATTCATTTCATTTGAAAGATGAACCTCAGATCTGTAGGTGTATGAGGTTGCCATTATCTTTGCCACACCCTTACACCCCCCATTCACCCACACAATGCGTGATGTAAAGTTAGAGTGGACATTTTCAAGCGATCTAATGCAATCAGCTCAATCTCCACATAAAGGGAAAGGCATAGATTGTCATGAGAGATTGTCATGGTGATGTAAAGTTAGAGTGGACAGGTCACACACCTCTTCTTTGTTGGAGCTGAGACTGAGCACGGCCATGGGGCTGCTGGGCGTGCTATTGGCTGCCGGGGCCAGTTCCGGGGCAGAGCCAGAGAGAGCCGAGGGGGAGTTGCCAAGCTGCTGACTGGCCACGTTGTTGCCCAGCGTGTGGGACAGGTACTCCTTCACCTGCTGACGCTGGGCCTGCTGGATGTGGTACCTGGTGGGGTTCTCCAGGTGAGTCTGCACCTGTAAAAGAACACACAGTCGGGAGGTTAAGGTTCAGCAAAGAAAAATATGCATAGTTTCAGGCATTAAACACAATCCTCCTACTTTGCTGTGCCTCAATAGTCTTATCTATTCTGCCAAATCATGTATGTTTTCTTTAATATGCTAACATTAAAAAGATGGTCCTGTGCCTTTGGTATGTTACTGGTAAGCACCTTGTATTGCAAGTCTGCACAAAAGGTGCTATATAAATAAAGACAGATTTGATTTGATGTGATAAACCAGACGCAGCAGAGGCACAGTACTTATACAATATACCGGTAGATTCATGATTGGCCATTTACTGCCCTACATTTACAGGATGCCACCAGATGGTGCTTGGTCATTACACACCATTATGGTACAGCTACACGTTCACTTTATCCTCCATAATATAACAGTTTTTCTCTATCTGCATATGAAAAGAACTGAGAGCTCTTCATAGCAGCTTCATCTCTTTGAAATAGCTTGCAGTAGGAGTATGTGACAACTGGCTCTGTAATTACCATCGATGGCACATAGTAGAGAAATCTGCTAGGATAAAGCTAATTAAACACACTAGAGAATCCAAAGAGAGCTACCCCAATCACACTCATATGTGCAAACAAATTGGTTGTGTCTACAACATCAGAAAATAACATAATAGAAAAAAATATCTGCAGCAATATATCCAATACATATTTAGTAAAACAAGACAAAAAAGTAATGGCAACAGAAATCTAACTATAGGATTAAATGAAATACACATCATCAGAAAACTAAGATAAATAACAGATGGATGACAACAATACAAACTAAATAACCAAATCAGGCATTGACACTGCTTCTCAGAGTAGACAGCAGTGCTGTATAATATTAATCGTGAGGTTTCCCTTTACAACAATGTGCTGTTTTTTTGATCATCCCACTCTGATCAACAGCTGTGTGTCCAAGACTGGGGTGTGTCTACCAAATCCTGTGTCTGAGTGGCCGGCCTCTCATTCTCACCTTCAGCACCTCCACGGGCACCTGTGCCGGGGCGGCTCTGGCGGCGGGGAGCATGGTCGCCATGGAGATGGCGGGCGTAGTGTCGTTGGCGGACCGGAGCTGGGCGCTGTTGGCCTGCTGCTGGGCCTCACGCCGCTCTTGGTCCTGCGCCTGCTGCCGCATCAGCTCCTGCCGCATCAGCACCCGCGACGTCATGGTGGTGCTGAGAGACGGCGCCGGGTCGGCCGGGGTCACTGAGGCACTGGGGGGGGGGTCAAGTTCAAATCAGTTCACCAATTTTACTTCAGGGTACTGTTAGCCAGCACAGATGTCTCTATGTGTTTGTGCATTTGAGTGTGTGCGTGTGCGTGCATGTGTGTGTGAGTGTGTGCGTGCGTGTGAGTGAGTGAGTAAGTGTGTGTTTGTGTCTGTGCGTGTCAGGCATGATACTACTGTTATGTTCATGCTAAATGAATGATGCAAGGGGAAAGGGGAATGTGGTTTGAGGGCTTAAGGCTTGTGGCGTAACAAACTGCTCACCCCCACATGCCTGATCAGAAAGGTGCACAGCTTTAGCTCAAACAATAGTTGCTACTGCATATTCGCTGTGCTCATACACTACTGGGGTTATATGGTTAGGCCAACTCCAGGTTGCCACCTAGCATGTCTATAATAATAATCACTTTACAAACAGGGTATTTCAGAGATCTGGAGTGTTGTTCTACAGTTGTCTATGTAATGCTATTTTAAGACTTGTAAGCTAATTAAGATATAGAGTGATTTTTTTGTGTGTTTGAGAACTAAACAGATGGCAAACCTTCCCAGAGGAAATGGGCCTCTAAAAACAGCAACCCTCAGCATTAGTCTGATCTATTCATCTAGTCTTTTTTCAACCTAGGGTCTTCTCCTACACTTCTCTTTTTAACACTCAATCAAAAGTCATGGAGGTGGTCTTCTTAAGGGGACTGAAAGAACATTTTTCAAAGACTCTGTACAGGGAGCATTTCTGCTGAATCACTGGGATGTTGCTGGTATTCAAAACAGTCTGGGGCAAAATGAGGAACTCAATACTGGCGTGGTAATCTCTCTCAGACGGCTTATCGTGGTGTAATTTATCAACACCACAAAAGGAAAAGGTCACAGCGTCAAAAGATGGCAGAGGCTGTGAATCTGTTTGGGTTATGAGAACTCTCTCTCTCTGTGTCTCTGTCTCTCTCTCTAGTAAACCTTACTGGTTGGTGGTTTTAATGACTGCATTTTTGTTAAACAGGTTAAACAATGGTTTAATAGAGGAGTGTTAAATCTCTCTCTCTCTCTCTCTCTCTCTCCAATCTGGTTATAGCTGAGTCACAGGGGAAGTCCCTGGATGGAGACGGAGGGGATGTTCTGTAAACAAGAACCCAACACCTCTCTGCTCTGCCTCCTGCACAGCGCAGCGTGTGCAAACCTGTCACTGGACCACAAACCAGGTCGTCAGGGCAGACAGAGGACAGAAAACGAAACCCAGAATGTTTTAAAAAGGCTTGCCGAAAACAGCCTGCATAATCTCATAACGCCAACAGCTGAGAGGCTTTGAGTAAATTGAGTGGTTCGTCTGGACACACTACTGTGTGGAATTGAACCAGGAAACCAGAAGACTTGACAAACGTTTACTTAATACAGCTGAGTGGGGAAAAAAAAAAACATTGCATATATACATTTACAATACAAGATAATGCATACAAACAATGAATAGGAACCCATTATTGTTTCACATTCTTGATCCACTTATAACTGTTAATAACAGAAAAATAAAGTATCTGAACCATGCGGTCTAAAACCAAGCTTTGGTTTCCTCTAAAACACAACTACGCTCATCATAAATCTATAGTGAGGGGGTGGCAGCTCGCAGGTTTTAAATCGGTGGGATTACCGTGCTTTAGAGATTTAGTAGTTCACATAAGGCTGTTACTCGCTGGTCCGAGCAGTCGAGCACGGCAGGTAGTGACTCACCTGAGAGAAATGGGCTGACTCTTCAGTTGATAGAAGGTGTCCGAAGCAGACGCAATAATGCCTTCGACTTCTATGTCAGCGACTATGCCAGATTCAGGAAGGACAGGCTCCAAACTGTGAAATGGAAAACACCACAATGCATTAGGTAGTAGTACCAACATTCAAATTACATTAGGACAAATATAAACCTTAACACCTCAGTAAGTTTGAATGTGATTGTTTTGAAATAATTCAGACTGACAGTGTGATGTACAAAAAACCTGGGAGGAGTATGACTAAGTGCTGTGCTATGTATTGGTTCTGCCCACTCAACCAACCGGCACTTAACATTTTTCAGGTGACCCATATAACAACCTATATGAAGTTTTCAAGTTACAGTTGTAGAAAACTAGCAACAATGTGATTTGGTAATAACAGAGGAAATGTTGTGAGAGCTTCAAACACAAAGTAAGGAGATCCAACATGAGAGGTATTCATTTCCATAATGTAAGTCTCACGTTCCCACTTCCCAGTGCTTTACAACAGCTGATCTAATATAATAAACTATACACACTTGCAAAACAAGATGGCCACAACAGCAAAAAGCCTGAATTGACAGATCAGCTAAAGTAATGGGGACATAGGCCATTAGTCATAACGTACAGATTGCATCATGTATCATTGCATAAAGACGTAAAAATCTAAACATATCACTACGAATCATAATGATCATTGCTGACACTACACAGGGTAAAACTCTTGCACGCAACGCAAATCGGTTGTAGCTCATCCTCTTTAACACACAGCAGGTGTTCTCATTCTTGACAGACGTGAGCGACATCCTGTGCGTGATCCACACGAATGTAAACACTGATGTCCTGCCAGCACGTTCACAATTCAAGTTACACAATACGCAATGTGACATAAGACGAAACTTCCCAACGCGTCTGGCTCGTAAATGAAGAAAGGTAGGATCATCGCACGGGAAGATTAAAGTGTCGTGGGAAAAATGAACACTCGTAACGTTACCTTCCGAGAGCGATGGTTTGCTGCCTCCGTTACATGAATGGGCAAGCATACGTAGAACAGCCGACCTATATCCAAACAACTTCTAAATCTATAATTTGTGGACGGTCGAAAGTTACACGACAGAAAGATATGTTTAAGAAAAACCCCAACGATTTATTTAATACTACTCGCAGTACATGATTAGACTGAGTAGCCATGTTTCTGCGTTCGAGCCGACGCACTCTTTTTCTGACCGGTTTCCGGGAAAACCATCGCGGGAATACGTTTCATCGCCAGGCTGTTTTAAAATCCAGACATCAAGGTTACGAGTCGCGACAGTGAAAAATCGTTGCACCGGACACTCTCACGCACTGTTAAATAAGCCTGCTCAGTTGCTCGAGATAACTACGGTCCCAGAGACCAAAACACATAACGACTGAGTTTCTAAAAATAGGAGGTTACTAAACTAAATCCTTCCTTTCCATGACCACGAGAGGGCGACAAACTCTAACTGAATTCGTTATTCAGACTACTGTTCCTTGCAAACTCACATTTTGTATGAACTGATTGTCAATCATGTAACGTTGAAACGTTGCATCTGACATCTCGCCAATAAAGTAGGCCACTCCTGGAAAATTCTGACAGCTGTAGAGTTAACAACCAGAACATAAAAGTAAGGGGATACATACATCGCAAAGTTTTATTATTAAAGTTTTAAGCTTTTCCATAACTAGGCCTATACTATATTGCAGACAATAAAGTGAATCAAAACTGCTTAAGTCAACTTAATTAAATCCTTCAAACATCTGAGTGGAGCAGAGAATAGTGGAGTGGAGTGGAGTGGGGTGGGGGTCGTGGGAGAATTTGCTGAGTCACATCCTCTTGAATTCAAGGTCCAAACCAGAGGTTGTAAAAATGGCCATTACAGCGTGAGGGTTTTCAGCTTAACATTTTCAAAGAATTCTTTAATGTTATGCTTACAAACATTTGGGGGACTATTCTGTTAACTACACAAAGAATGTTCCCAGCCCTCTGAAATCCTTTGATGGTAGCCTAGTGACTAGTCTACTTGGTTGTCTTGCGCCTGCATTCAAACCATTACTGTAGTCTGTCATTAAGCCAGGGATACACACACCTATGCCATAAAGATACACATGATGACATTTGTATGGGATTACGTAATGCTTGTTGTATATTCAAGTGAGTAGCCTAGCCATTGTGATATTTTCTCTTCAGTGTGATTGGATGTGATCGTAATAAAGCCATGCTCTGTCATTCTCACAAGTTAAAAATCTAACCTCTCAGCCACTCTGCAGAATGTCAGACTGAGACATTTGGCTGTAGAATATTGACCTACTGTCAGGCCTACTGTCACTGGGGTGCTCTGAGGTGACTCGTCTACAAGGCCAGGGGAATAGAAAACAAAGGCAGAAATCAACTGCTCTCATGTTTTAGGCTACATGCATTTTACAAGCTGTCTGTTTGGCCAATACATCTGCTCCCTCTCAAGCGATTCATTACAATGAACAACAGCCTGTTTGTGAAAATCATAATGACAACAGATAACAATTCTCTTGTGATATCTAATCTAGCACCAACAATTTGACATCTCCCCCTGATCTAATTACCATAATTGTGGCCATGGGGCAGGAAAGACTGGCATTAATTTGACCAGCATTCATTACACGATAACAAGTGCTGTTCTTCAAAAACATTTTCAGCACCTAGTTTGCCGACTTGCCAAACTAGCCTATATGCTACTTTCAGACCACTTTTGGTCAGAAAATGCTGAGCTGACCTAATGTTACACCACAAGCTTCCTTCAGGCTATTTCAGCAAAAATGCATGGCCATTGTGAAATGTCAAAACATTTAGGAGATGTTCCAGGCCAGTTCACACAAAAGACCAGACACAGACTATTTCTCAGGTTGACCTAATGTTTTTTTGTTGTTGTTGTTTTTAAGGTATACCAAGCAGTTTTGTTGAACGTACAACATTTGAAGTTGACAAAGATTCCTATTTAAATTGTAAAGAACTTAGGCTACTACTACACACTTATCAATAAGTCCACCACATACGACAACTATAATAACCGTCAATGAATATTATTCTTTAAACACATATTGACTTGTAGGCAACATTCTTGGATTTTACAATTTGGTCCTAATTGCCAGCCAAAACACGAGAGATGTTATCTTGATCAAATCAATGGTTTCGGCTACGCTGTAGCTCAGACAACAAAACCACAGGCAAAAAGCAAAATAATCTATTCAAATGTTACAACATTTCAGCTGATGGTACCCAAATATTGCGCATCAGCTCACCTGATCAAGTTCATAGCCTCTGCATCAGAGTCGAGAATCACGAACACTGTCTGGGGTTGCTCATGGGGCACCCGGTGTCCCGATAACATGAGTTGATTGGCGTTTTGATAAAATTCCACTTTTCCATTTTCTTCACCCTTCTGTTCTGAGGCAGAGAGGGCAGACATGTCTCCGCCGGAAACTTTGATCCTAGGTTGACTTTGGAGGAGAACAAGTCGACGTGGTACAGCTAGCTTTGTCGTTAACGTTACTGTTTTGATGCTAAAATTACGCCTACTAAGCTGTTAGGATGACGAACTTGCTTGCAACTAACTTATTATATTCTTACCAAACTAACGTCAACGTGAGCTGAAGTTAGCGATATCGGCTATGCACAAAATAAAGGACGAAAGGCTGTTAGCAACCGAAAGTCAAATTATTATGTGAATCTTCAGATGTCTTGCTAACGAACTAACGGCAGCGTTAGCTAATGTTGGATACCTTTGTATCGCGAGCGATAACTTTTTGGCGTCAAATGATAACGTTACGAAAACGTTGCAGAAAATCTATCCTCACCCACTATAAACTGATGTACGTCCATTCAATTAACAGTAACGTTATAGAACTAGTAGTGATCCAAAGAAAACCGCCAAACGAACTGTCTGGCCGTTCTCACCTTTCCCGGAATGAATGAGCAGGCTACGCTGTGTGACCAAGCCGAATACTTAGCTCGCACTAGCTTGACCAGTGAAAGTAGTCCACTGTATCGTTTCTGTACAAGAACGGGAGGGGAAAATCCACGATGACTCAACCTTCAAAACAACAGATCAGCCGAGTTTGGATAGACAAGACCGAGAACCAATAGAGGAGCTTGCGTAGTGGTACTTTGTTTCTCTTTATCCAATGTGGTTACAGTGGAAGTTTGTTTACGTTACCAATTATTTCATCACCCCTTCTTCTTGGCTACACCAGCGACAAACAACTAAATCACTTTCCATTACATCCAAACTAAAATGTAGGCCTAGGCCCAGCTATCCAGTGATTTTTTTCCGTTCGCCCTGCACAATGGAGTAAGGTTGAACCTATTTGTTAAAATAGCTTTAAAGGGCTATTTAAAAAGGTTCACTCAAAGATTGTGTTGTCTAGGCCTATTCATAAACAATGAAGAGTGTTGATTGACACTGACCGTTTATTTTATTCTTTTTAAATTCATAAACATTGTCATGATCTTGCACAGATTTTATCGGGGATGTCAACATACAATGGTACCCAGTGGCCTGCCACTAAAATAATAATAGTAATAACAATAATGATAGCAATTGTAATAATCATGTCATGTGTACAATAAACCTAAACAGTTTACCATGAAAAAACTGTGCCATATAGTAGGTTTGGTTTAGCAAGGCTCCTTAATCAATCCAACGTTGAACTTTGCTCATGTCTGGGCCATCACATACAACATATTTCACTATAGGCAATCACAGTCCCTGTGCATCCTCCAATGTTCCTCCTTGGGTTGTCTGGCAAGATGTAACAGGCAAGTCTATTCTCTCCTCCCCACTCACACTATACTCACTCACAGTGCATAGATGCATCAACTGCTGCTGTATGAGTCTGCTAGCACAAATGGATTGAGGCACTTGCTCTCTCACTCTCTCTTTCTGGGAGTATGGCATGTAATGGATGAAGCCCGGAAATAAAAAGGTAAAGGCACAAATCAATCACTGTTTCAGCTATAGAAGTCATAGAGAAACATCAGCACCCACTGTTTCAGCTATAGAAGTCATAGAGAAACATCAGCACCCAAGCACCTTGTCATACTTCTGCTGCCCCAGGTTTTTTTTGTTTTTTGCCTCTGCTGTCAAGTACTTCTCCAGTCACCCTGGGAGCCATGTTTTGCGCATGTAGCATGTGTGGCCTATTGTTAGATAATTCTGAAATAAAGCAACTATCAGCTGATATAATTTTATTTGATTTGAAGAAATTAAGTGTAAGATTGTTCATAGCAAATTTAAAAAGTCTTCTAATGACATCTGAATTGTTCTAGGGCTGATTTATTGTTACATAACCAAAATATTTTTAAATGTACATTTTGTATTTTTACTCTAAACAGCATTTCAGTTCACACTGATGGAGTGGTCCACATTTGAGTTTGGCCACAAAGACATTTTTAGACTCACACACAGCTAGGTGAAGGAACATCTCCTGAGGTGGGTTCCAATGGTGAACTGATACAAGGCCACCGATGACCAACTGTAGATATCCCTGATTTAAAATGTAGCTACAGTTAGACAAATGAGGACCACTAAGAACTTGTCACTAGTTGACAGACTATCACTCTCACAGAACGGCTAGCATGTAGCCATACGAGTGTCACTGTGAAAAATCAAATCATTTACCATTTCAATCTTGCCAGACGTTCCCATGAGAAGGAGCACTGCTAAGGTGTCATGGACTGTGGTGACCGTCCACTTCACAGGGTTGTAACAGTATAAACAGAAACACAGTCCCCCCATATCTAGGTTGTAACGCTGTGATAGCTATTCACATCTGCAGTGATGGCAGATTGGGCCCCATCTTGAAACTAAATTACAGTAACTAAAAGCACCACGCCAGCACAGCTGTTTCCGGGACACGGCAATAATCTGGTCATGTTGGCTGTAGGAGTAGCCTCCTGAAAGAGTGAGGCACAGAGCCCTATCTGAATTCAAAGAAGGGTATATTAAAAAAGGAACTCGGATGTTCAAGATATCGCACAATCTCTTCAGACGGGGCGTAGGCTGAAGCGTCCTAAATCGATAAATGTGTTTGTACTCAAGATGAACATGCGCTGAACTGCAACTCAACAAAGAAAAAATCAGATATCTGTCACCAGGATAAAAACAGTGAAAAATGAGGCAAGATTACTGCTTTAGGATAACATGAACATGATGTAACCAAGGCGCCAGTCTACTCAAGTTTACTTGCTAGAGTGTGCATAATCTGACTAAGCCTCAGTAATAATGAAAAATAAACAATAAAAACAGAAATTCATGCACTAAATTAAATTAGAGGTACAGAATATTTAATCTGAACATGAACAGATTCTACTTGCTTTCATTAAACCACCTTTACATGTTAAAACCCTTGATTTGTGTGTTGGCCTGATGCAACTGGAATAATAAAAAAAGAAAATTACAATAAATACAAGGTATAAAAATAAAATAAAAAAACACACACATAGATAAACACAATTAAACAGAAATGTACTGAATGACTCATTCAATGACTCAGTCATGTTCCTGCAGTATACTTTGGCAAAAGCAGAGGTAAAATAAAAATGATGATAACACTAAGTACTGTACTGTAAGGCATGATTCAGAAAACTATAATGCTGAGGGGATAAAAATAATCATCCAGCAGGTGCATACAATGGTCATTCTCATCTCATAACTAAATGACAGGCTTCTCTGTTTTTCTCTCACAACATATACTGGACATTAATCAGCACTATATGATGTTAATAACATCTGGAACTGGTTGACGTTGTCCCACATACTCATCTCACGACTTGAAGTGCGCATATTCTGGATTTTCTTGCTGGACAGCACAAGTGAAAGAAAAGAAAACTGACACAAAATGACTGTTTATATACAACCCTTAGCATTCTGACTGGTTGGGTCTGGCTTTCAAATAGAGAAATTGTTTGACAAGAAAGAGCAAGATCAAACAGTACCAAAAAAACAACACCAAATTAGTTTCACAGGTATTCTGAGTTGGTAAGTATTGTAGAAATCAAATAAAAGTAAAAGTCAAAGGTTTCTTTTCTTGAGTAAACCGTATGGGGAGTAGACATAAGAGCTATAGCTATTCCCATTAGTATGATCCATCACATTTATCAGAAGTCCAAATCAGACCACAAATGACAGAAAACACCAAGCTTCTCAATGATACCAGACCCACAAAACTGGGCTTTGAGGAGAATAAATTATATTTACAAATGCAGGTGCCAATACCCTTTTGTAATTTTGTATACACAAAAAACACTGCTATTCAAAACACTCAATATTTCAATCATAACATCTGCCATGTATTTCTTCATATATACTTTCTCTCTCTCTATTATTTATCAAAATGTTTCATAAGGCTTTACCACTGATGTTATGATGATAAGAATCTGCCCCAGTTTCAGACTTTTTAAAATCATCTTGCTACAAATTCGCTCCCATTATCTACAGTCTTATCAAATACCAGAAAAAGCCTTTCTATCGCTGACCTGACTTCCATGCACAAATTCACAAAATGACATACTCAAGTTAAAAAAACATGAGCTTTAGGGTGTATATTTCAAAAGCTAAAGTTTCAGTCACAATCAGTTTATATGTATATATATATGTATGTATACACACATACATGTATACACACACACACACACACACACACACACATATATATACATATATATATATATATATATATATACATATATATATATATATATATATATATATACATATATATATATATATATATATATATATATATATATATATATATATATATATATAAATGAAACAATAGATATTCAGTGAAAAATTGTTTTCTTATTGGGGAGTTTTTAATCTCCTTTCTGTACAATTGATTGAGGGGAAAAACGTTAGCCAGCCTTATAAAGACGCTGTAATACAGCCGCACTCCACTGGATGGCAGAGGGGCTGTTTAGTAAAATAGGACTTGGTCATCATAAAAAAGCAAATCCCCTCTACAGTGCTGAGGGCCATTAGCCCTCTCAAGCCTGTGTCTAGCACACTGGACAGGCACTAGACACTGACTCTAATAAGATTGTTAAAAGTGGCTGAATTGCTTGATTGGTCTTTAAGCTCATAATACAGCACCCTTGGGAGTTGCCCTGTCTATGGGAGATTTTGCACAATAACACAGAGCCATTTGGCCCCTTCTAGGTGTTCTTTAAAGTGTCTATGTATATGCTTGTACAAGCACCACTATGGGAACCTTAACAGGACAGGGACCTATTGCCAGATTATACGTACGTACATACATCTCTCTAAAAAATACAAAGTCTCTAAAACCCTTGGCGCCATTACCCATCAGTGACACACTGCAGTCTCTCTCATTGTGCAAGCTGGAGTGTCATCAGCATGGAGGCTAACAGTGGCATATCCTCTCCTGTCCTCTTCTCTCTACTCCTCTCGCCGTCCTTAAGCTCGCCATATCCCACAACTGAACTTGACTGCTCCTTTCCATGTAAATACACTCAATGATATTAACAGAACTGTCACAGCGAAGTAAGAAATATCACAATCCTTCTGCCAGCAAGAACAAAGTTACAAACACTCCACCCCAAACAGACCTCACTCATTAATAAACAACACAGCAAAGTTTGGCAGAAAGAGTGGGGTGCTATGCAACTGAACAACAGAAGAAGTATCGCTAGCCAGAGGGAAAGGGGGGGTTTCTATTCAGTAAGAGCGTATATGGTGTTTTGTCTCTGATGCGTCTTCTTTGAGGGTGTGTACACTTTGGCAGGATTGCAAACACTGGTCACTCACAAGATGAGCAATACACGGAGAAACGTACCTTGTAGATATTGCATGCAACTGACAACTGACACTTAGTACAGAGAAGTGAGCGTGTGTGTGTGTGTGTGTGTGTGTTTTGACGTGTGTCTGTATGTCTGAGAGGGTGTGTCTGTGGTTTGTAACTGTTCATGTGCGCTCGTGTTTTTGTTAAGTTTTTCGAGTGTGTGCAAAAGGGGATGATATCTGTAATATTTTTTGTTTATAGACAAATCATGTGCTTTCTCCCACAGGGGCTAGCTCCTCCCCCTCTTCCTCCAGGGCCTCTGAGATTGGCCCGTGGGACTGTAGTTCCTCCCCTCTGCCGGCTCGTGATAGGACCTCCATCCAGCGTCGCTGCAGCTCCTCGCTGTCGGCGCTGAAGTAGACCGTCAGGTGACTCTGGCTCATCTTGAAGGCATGGCGGCGCTCCAGCCGGTCACATGGCTCTGGGAGGGAGACTTCGAACCCAATAAGAGGAATACTGCGCTGGGCTTTCACATCCTGAGCACGACACAAGAAGAGAACAAACGAATCAGCTGATGCCTCAAGCGGCCGTGCATATGAAACATGTCTCTTGTTTCTTAGTTTGTTGACCTTGCACATGAATGCACATGAAAAAAGAGGAATACAACTTTCATATGTGACCCAAGTTAAACTGTATTGTACAATGTAGGCAATAAAACACATGAGGTTATTAAGTTAACAAGTGCAAGTTGTTTATACGATTGGTTTGCTACTGCTTACATATTAACACTGTGCTGCAGTATATCGAAAACAGACAGAGGTTACACTGCACAAGAATACAAGGAAAACACCACCACAGGAATGTCTCACCTGTGGTGCACCATAGATGTAGAGCACCAAAGGTTCATTCTCTGGAATGACAAACCAGGCTTTTTGCCAGCCACGCCCCCCTCCTTTCTCCATGTGGTGCAAGAAACTGCAGAGGATGCTGTTTTCTGCTGCCACGGAGGCTTGTTTCTGTTGGGCACACACACACACACACACACAGACACAGACATACACACACAGACACAGACATATACACACACACACACACACACACAGACACACACAGACACGCAGTAAGGGTTAGGTATGTCATTTGTTCATTTCAACACCACCATTTTAACTGATAGTAGCCCATCTCTAATATCAGCATTACAGCATATAAGGGTTGGACTTTCAAGAGAGTGATGTCTGTCACTGGACCATGCACTCTGTTCATGCTCGTTGAGTGGCTTGGCACTAGCTTACCTCCAGGATGGAGCGACGTCTCTGGGTACTGCTAATCAAGCTGGCAGGAGAAGGAGGCACTCCCACAAGCGTGGTGTAGCAGTCCACACACACACGGTTTGCTCGGTTGTTGTCATACAACAGGCGAGCACGGAACTCTGAGCATTTTCCGCACACCACCTGAACGAAAGAGTCCAAGAGTCACTTCTCTGAGGCTAACAGGAAGACATCAAATCAAGACTCGTATATGCTAGCTATATATGTGACTTTATAAATGAGAGAAATTATTGACGTGGCGGAGAGAGAGAGTGGAAAAATCTGGATTATCCTCAGTGAGTTGCCATAGTGATCATTCAATATGCGTGCAATCCGAGGAATAAGCTATAGGCCTTCAGTGGCAAAGGGGACAAGGAAATTGTAGCCTTGATGTAAGGACCCTTACATGGCCACAGGCTTTGCAGTGGTGGCGTCTCTTGGTGATGGAGTTGAACGGCTCTTGACACTTCATACACAGAGTCACCTCCTTCTCTCGGATAGGTGTTGGGGCACGCTTCCCTAGTTCTGTGCAGTTCTGAGGGAGAAGAAAAGAAAAGGACTGTTATTATACTGTGAAAAAGCAACATCAGAAAACAAGGAACCAGCCAACGAGAGATGTGCAAGTGTCTTACAGGAGAGTTGGGAGGAGTGTAGTCCTCTTCGCGGAAGGAACAATTCAGCATCCTGAACGTCTCCATAGTCTGTTCATGCCTCTGGATAGTAGCCTGTATAGCCTGGAAAGGGTAGCAGAGGAAAGAGAAAAGAGATATAAACAATAGAAGACTTATTTGGAAGCACTGCTGCACACATCCAGAATAGGGAATAGAGATGCTTAAATAGTTTTTACAAAATGGTACCTGAATCCAATCCTTCTTTTCCTCTTCAGTCCTGCATGAAACAAAACAGGCATTGGGGTTTTACTTCTCTAATCCGTTAAAACAGTGTTTACTCATGTCATTTGCAGTGGGATTGTCATTCAGAATTCTCTGAATCACCTATTGTCTTCCTAGCAAGAGTTACCATAGAGAAGGTTTCTATAGATTTCCAATCTTTTGGGAAATCTCATGGGGACCTAGACAGTTGCTTCATTGTGCTTCTGTTAAACAAACAGCGCTGTTGCCTGGCAGAGGGGAACATGCAGAGAAAGGCATTGCTTGCTGGGACTCTGTATTCAACCAACCTGGCCTGAAGCTCCAGCGAACGCTGCTTCCCTGACACAAGGAATGTCCTTGGGACGTTCATGCTGCTGGTCTCTTTCAGCTGAGAATCATCAAGACACGAGGAAAAGGAAACATTACAGGTCACGAAACTGCAGTCTGTAAATGCAGATTGCTCACAAAGGACAATAACAGAACTACAAAGACCTACAAAACATCCTCTAGTCCAAAACTACTAAGTATAGGGGGTGTAATGATGCATTCCATTAACAATTTGGGTTGATAGACAATTCAGGGCTCACAGTACAAAAAATTGTTTTCAAATCATTTGTTTATGTCAGGCAGTATTTCCTTTATTCTGCAAGTCATAAAATATCATAAAAGAGCTTTTTGCAAATGAGCAAATCTAAACTTTTTTTAATTTAGCTCTAGGGGTTTTCTATGAAAAGCATGTTGTATACGGCCAACAACTATGTTTGAGTTTTAATTCTGTGAGATTGCACAAGTCCATGTGCCTCCCCCTTAAACTTCCCTTGCCACTGCACCCACCCTGAGGAGCAGCATCCACATGTCCCTATCCTGCCCTCATTATTGACAGCAATGTAAAGTTGCTACGCCCTAAGCCTTGGCTGTATTTGTCTTTATGGAATGTAACATCTCCACGGAGCCTGTTATTGACCAAATAGGCTTACTAAGGCAATAGTCCACCATCCAAGATTAAGCTAGTCAGGTGAATTTCCCTCATCAATGAAGATCAGTGAACCCATTTTCCATTGTCAGGCAACTTGGTTTGCTAACATGGTTAATAAAAAAAGTCTATTGGTCACCCATTTATTGTGGAGCCACAGTGCGTTCTTCTTAGTGCGTATTGTCATATTGCTGAACTGAGAACTATTGAGACACAGTCCATGGTTACACCCCTACGTAGTAATGAGTCAGTGGGAGTTCCCTTAGCAGATCACTTCACTTCATCAAGCCACATGTGAAATATTTATTATTTATTATACTTGCACAGGATGTGTTTAAAATGCATTTTGTGTATATGAGAGTGCATAGTAGAAAGACTACAAACCTCCATGCCGTCTACATCTATCCGGGCCCTGACTCCATATTTCTGCCCTATGAGTCGCAACTTTGGAACACAGTACAGTAACCTGTCATTGAACTGTGGAGAAAGTGAGAGAGGGAGGGAGAGAGAGAAAGAGAAAGAGATATGGATGGAGAGAATAAACAGAACAATGTAGACAGAAATGAATGAGATAACATTACATGTAAGCTTTCAAGCACTTATGCCAGAATGTTAAGTGTTTAAATTGCAGTCCAGCTGAAGAGTGTAAAATAACTCAAGAACTTAAACTTATATGACCTATAAACAAAGGGATGTGTCCAAGAATCTGCAGCCAAAATATGAATAATAGCTATGAAATCCTGCAAAAACAATGACCGCCCAGCATTGCCACAACTCCACACTCACCAGTATGAGGTATCTATCCTGTGAGGTTCCATTTTTGGCCGAGAGTTTGAGGATGTGCCCCTCCTTAATGAGCTCATTAGTAGGGTTTACGATATCCTCTTCTCCTCCGAGCAACTCGTACACCTTCAACAGCTTTCGCATGCGCTCCTAGGATACACACACACAAAACACGGATGCCAGAGCTTTTACTGCCACTGTTTTACATCCCACAAAATTTGCACATAGAGGCACATATTTTAGCCACATTAAATCACTGGAGAAACTGGAGGTATCGAGCCATTGAACCATTGAGCCATGGATATGACCTCAAAGCAATAATTAATGCAAACTCAACAAAGCTGTCTCTTAGGGTTCAGGAAGAATTAGATGACCTTGCTGCTGGCTGAATCGAAGCACTGCTGTAACTCGAAGCCGGGCCAATTAACAGTTCCAAATGAGAGACTTTCAAAAACAACTTCACATGAAAGAGACAGGCGTCCCCTAATTACAAACTCCAGCTTAAATGGCAGTGTCTGTTTCCCCCAGCTGTTCCCTGGAGCTGGGTGCTGCAGGGTCGGGTCTGGCTGGAGGGGGGCATGAGTGCTGACGTGGTCAGACATTTGGCACGGTGAGAGAAGGCTGAAAACTCACCATCTTCCTGATGGCTGCGTTGGAGTGCTCGGCAGCTGTGGCGATCAGCTCCAGAGATTCTGAGAGGGAAATGCAGCACATCTCGGGGTTAGATAAACAGCGTTTGTCTCCGATTTGTTTTGACTACTTCTGCTTTTGTTGCAACCTTTGCTAGACGACACAAACACTTCACTTATCATGCGTTTATACAAAACCAGATAAACACTTAACAATGCCTATTTCCATAACAAAATTCAGGACTGAGTAAGACAGTTGTATAAATCCTGATATATGTGTTGTACACGCACATCTAACTTTTTCAAAGATTTTTGTCCCTGTCCTTGTCAAGTTGAATTCAGCACGTAAGTATCACTTTGACAGTATCATTACTGTTATACATTTATTTAAACTACGCCCCTGACAATAGTGCTGAGGCCCACTGGTGAGAATGGGCTGTTTCTCCCAGTGTGAGGGGCAGTGTGAGAAGCTGGACTGGGGGGGGGGTGCTTCTTACTTTGTGCATCCTTGAAGTCGTCAGCGTCCTCAGGGAGCCTGTGCAGGTAGTCTTTGAGCAGGAGCTCGTAGCGCGGGATCCTCTGCACCGGCTCCAGCATGTGGTGCTGCAGGGTCAGGTTTCCACACCGTTCTTCTTTCTGCAACACACACACACACACACACACACACACACACACAGACACACAAGGAAATAAACAAACAAACATCAATTCAGACATTCAGTAACCAGTATTTTGTCATTTAGCACCTCTGCTAAGATGCTACTGTAATTAAAAGAAGTGATTTATGGGTACCTGGAAGGCGGTGATTTTATCTATTTAATGTTCTCCTTGGGAACTGAACCCTTGTTCTGAGACGAAACCCACCCCCATACACCATTACACCACCACGCAACCATACAAGCACAGCCGTTGGGAAATACATATGACTCAACAATACCAGCTTACAGACATTGTAAATGACACAGACATCACCTCATTTACCCACGGCCAACTAAAGCAAATAAGCCATACAACACTTAACTTGATATGCTGGGAAAGACCCCCCCACACACACACACACAGACGCATAACCACACACAAACATACACAAATATCCACAGTAGAAACACACACACACACACACACACACACGAGCTAGTAGACAAACAGGAATTTCAGTGCACCACTCCATGTGGTAAAGATAATGCAATGTCAGATACTTATTCACCAGCGCCGGCTCCAGAGGAGGCAGCCACTATATTGTTACAGACCACACGACTCACAGCTCCATGGCCTTATAAGGGGAAGCCCCGGTGCTTTTGCCCCCGTGGGTGTGCAGCTCAGCTGGCTCTCCGCAGCATAAACCCCCCTTCCTCTTCCTACACTACTCCCAGCACTACCATTTTTACCCACCTCTCCATCCCCCACTTCCCACACACACACACAAACACACACACAGATGTGCACATGAGGGACCAGCCATGTTAGTATTCTGCTCACACGGTGAGAGGTAGACTTTTGAAGTGGTGCAGAAGGCCCCCGTTCGGCCCTCCATTTGTATTCCCTCTGCTTATACTTCTCCTTCCAACGACTCTGGGGCGCGGAGAATCGCCCCCGCTTTCATCTGCTAGATTACTCCTGACAGCGGTAGCCCAGTGGTCTCATTATTTTTTATCAAATGTTTGTCTTTCTATGAAATGTTTTGAAATGTCGTGTGAGTTTTGGGGATTTAAAGGTGAGAGTACGCCATATTGATCCTACACATTCATCTGAACATTGTGGCGTTGTAAGGGCATAAGCAGGTAGACGTTTCATTTGAAGATTTGAAGTCTTTGGCAGAACCTGTATCCATTAACTATTCCTTACCCTTAAGAAGACATCAAGAACATGTGCTTTGCTTAAATGTTTTACACTTACATGCTTTAACATTCAATTCAAATTTCTACTCTGGTACCATCCAGCAGCTGTGCTCCTAGTGTAATGGAGTACTGGTACACTAAATCTAAGAGTCGAATCTGCTGCTTACTCTTGCAGAAATGTCCACCAAAATATTGTCTATGTGACCGCATGTTTTGACAGTGTGCAACTTACTAAAAAATTGTTATGTTATGTTCATGTTATATCATGGAGGTAAAACAGAAACAAAGCAATGAGAGCTTACATTTTGCACAAAGAGACAAGTACAGAGATTTTTCAAAAGTGTTTTGATTTTTTTGATCTCACCCACCACAGCAGTCACAGCTATGACATTTTACCAACTGTGACTAAAAACAAATAGTCCCCTATCTGCGGAGGCTAAGGAAAGTGGAGGGACTGTCCCTGCTTTACGGTTCCATTCAGTCCCTTCATTAGCCCCCCTTCCTGGTCTTTAAAGAACCCTTCAGCTCCACGGGGAGGTTACGCTGTGTTTATACTTCAGCATGCCTATTGAGAGTCCCACCTGGATATCGTGAATGATGGCTTTAAACTGAGATGAGCGCTCCATCCAGGTGTTCACCAGCTCCATGGCTCGGTCGAAATTTTTCACATACTCCCCATACATCTTCAGAAAGGGAGCAAGCTTCTGCAGGATGTCCCCAATACGAGGATTCTGCTCCCTGAGGGAGAGAGAAGACAGAAAAAAAGATGCCGCAAAGGTCAAGGACGGCAACATTCCAGAATTCCATCCCACAGTGTCTGGGTCTGAATTCTAAATTCTGTTTCCTGCCGGCCCTTGTTGTGGATATTTGACTGAGTGTTTAAATATGTGTAACACTTCTGCTCCTCTCCAACAACCTCATAACTGCAGTCTAAATAACATTTACGGGAACATGAGGGCTTTATCGGAACAGTTTTATTTGAATCTGTTTAATTGCTTGCTCTGAACTGTTTTGAAAATGTTTGTGTGTGTGAGTGTGTGTGTACTGCTTCATAAAGAATAGATGATAAATGAACATGGTCTGTCTACTTCTTCTGTAGTTTTTTAGCCTCCCTGTTTACACCCTCACCAAAACAAACCAGGTGACTAACACACTGGCATTCCTAAAAGATACACAACGATCTAGAACCCTTGATCCAGTTCTTTCTTACCACTCCTCCATGCGTTTCTCCAGCGCTGGCAGCAGGAACTGCTGGTGGAAGCAGTAGATGGAGCAGATGTTGGAGAAGATTCCCATGACCACCTCGCAGGGGAAGGAGCCTCGTGCCCGCGCCTCCTCCATCAGCTGGGCGCAGAACACCTGGTCCAAGAGGTGCAGCCGCGCCACATAGGCCTTCTCTGTGTGCAGCAGCTCGTTGGCGATGTTGAACACCCTCTGTTGAATCGACAGCTGTGGAAAAGTGCATGACAGATTGGGATGTCAGTGGGAAGCCTAACTGTTTTTTTTTGCGGGGGAAGGGTTAGTTAGTGGTTTGCATAATGTGTCTACGTTGTTGGCATCTGTGTGATACTAAAATACTGATGTTTTTTCATAAAATTTTACTTGGATGATCTCTTACAGATTACTCAAATTATATCCACTTTGACCCTGTTAATATCAATTTATGATTAAGGTTAGGGTTAGGGATTCGGTTTGTCTAAGATGATATTCAGTAATTGTTTTCAATATTAAAGTCTGAACTTGAATTCCAGCAAACAAATGGAAACAAACCATCTGTAAATTCTCTGTAGGCGGACTATCCGAGAAAAGTGTTATCAATCACTCCGTTGGAAGTCCCCTTACTTACCTCAGCGGAGTCTTGCCTTTCTGTTTTGGGAAGGGCGAGAGGCTGCAGGGCCATGGGATTGATCTCGCTTTCATCTCCACTCCCCTCCTCAAGGTCGCTGTCTCCTTCCGAGTCTCGCGCTCCTCCACTGGACGCCCCACCTTCCTGTCCCTGCCCATCTGCATAGCCGCACGAGGATGAGGAGGAGAGGCGAGGAAGAGTCGGCAGAGGGCTGCAGGGATAGATCTCGCGTTCAGGGCCAACCCTGTCATCGTCGCCGGCGAAGCACAACTCCTCACTGTGAGATGGGGAGCTGATGCTGTCGATGCCACTGTCCCTATTGGCCAGCTTCCCGTCCGTCTGCTGAGGGGGGAGGGACAGCCGGTCGGACGGGACATCTGACTGGCTCGCCATCAGATCTCTCATCTCCACTGCATCCAATAGTTTGTCGGAAGCACTATAGCCTGACTCCATAGACAGGCGTTTTTCCGAGCAAGAGGCGCCAAGCTCCTCGCTCTCCGCCTCGTTGTCGTCCAGTTCCTCCTCCTTGTCCTCTTTCTCCTTCTCAGCGGAAGACAGTGGCATCTCCAGCACGTCCTGAGGGAGGGGGCAAGGCAGGGGGGTGTCTGAAACTGGGGGGGTACTAGCACCACTTCCTGATTGCTGCTCAGGGACTCTTGGGATACACATCACCCCTCCTGTGATATCTGGCACAACGATGATTTGCTCTCTGTGAATGAGAAAAAAACAAAAGGTTTGCCATTCAAGAGAAAACAATAAAAGTGTAAAAAAAATGAATGACAACAGTACATCAAGAAATGCATATATTGTAGAGAAGGAGGAAATAAATCAATTACTTGGTAGATTTGATGCTATAAATAAAATAAAAAAAACATGCTGCAATTTTTTGACAGTTCTCACAAATCAAGTGTCACATTTTATGGTGATCTCAGAGGCCGTCTGAGGCAGAGCTGACGTTTCTCACCTCTCAAATTTCTCAATGAGGGAGTGGACACAGGTGGGGGACGATGTCCCCTCGGCCCGGGGGGTTGCAGACCGCGGTGCGCGGGGGTCCGCCGGGAGTGGCCTGCAGGGCGGTGGTGGGGGCAGAGGTTTGTCTGGGGGCCGGGGGCGCCGTGCACTCTGCTGTAGATGAGGTGGCTTCGGGGGCACTTCAGGAGACACATGACAGAGAGATTTATGACACCACATTTGACCTTGAGCAGCATTTCACACAGACACACACACATATATATATATGTATATATATATATATATATATATATATATATATATATATATATATATATATATATATATATATATATATGTCAACCTGTGTGGTTTACCCAAATAAAATACATGTGAAAAATACATATACTCCATATATCTATATAAAATGTACAGAAAATATATACATACAGATGTCATAGATGACATTTTCCAGTTTGATTTAGTATTTTCATCTAGAATACCTGTATGGTTTTGACAATCTAGGTTTTTCAACAAATATGGATACTTTCCATATTCTTTTCTCAATCTATATTGTTAACATTTTCTTTATAAATGTCTTGTTTTGAATGATTTTACATTTTTGTGCACCATTCATTGAATTTTAAATCCTTGTTTACACCTATGTTGTTGGTGTTGATGATTGTTTGGGGAATAATGGAAACTGTTCACGTGGTTGCCACTGATACAATCACACCAAAAATGACCTGGGCATTAGACAACAATGGGTTACCTTGTGGTTTTGGACCAGGCAAAGGCGGCCGTGTTTTTGGGGCCATGGGGGGCGTGTCTTGTGCTCCGTTCTCACTGGTGCCATTGCAGTGCTGAGGCCCTAGAGGACCGGGGTCAGAGCAGAGACGTTGGGGGGTCTCGTGCGCCCCAAGGCAAGGACCAGTTCCAGGCTCCAGGGAGAGGCTCTTTGTTAGGAGCCGAGGACTAGAGGAAGAGGGGCCTGTGGAGGAGAGGGAGTAACAGAATTAGCAACGGATGTGTTTTTTTGTTTAGTTCAAACCTAAAAAGGGGTTCTACAAAGCACATTTTACATCTGCAGTACATAAAGTGTTTAACACCCAAAATGACTGTTTCAGAGCTATAAAGACTTCTGCACCACTGCAAATTGCTACAGAAACTACTACCAAAGAAACCATAAAATGCCTCTACCAGACACAACTGGAAGAGCATTTGTTGGAACTAGACTGAACTTTCCTAAGAGTATAGACCTAAGGGAAAGAGAGGAGGGAAAACTAGCTTTGTCCAGCCAGTAAAAGTGATATTTGCCACGTAAGGTCTGCAAGACCGGCAGTAGATTAGTGACCGGTTGGAGAGAGAGAAGTCTTAAATGAAAGCTAATAAGGAGCAAATTAGACTGTAAGCTCCCACTTAAAAACCACTCACTTCACCTCCCCCACTCACCACAGACAGTACCTTATAGCTGACCCCCAAGCCTTCATTAACACACACTCGCTGGTAATTTAGTGAAGCCTGGGTGTGTTGGACTGAGTGTGTAAGTGCTTGGGTAGTCACTGTCCTGTCCTGTCCTCTGTCAGTGCGCCATGATGATTCTAGAACACCTGCAGTGGATCCGAGTTGGCTCGGAAACATTTCTCTAGTGGCTGGCTGGCTGGCCGGCCGGCTGCGGTGCTTTGTAAGTAGGTCAGTGTGCTACGCAGAAGGGCAAGAGAGTGCTCAGCAGGTCGTTGTTTTCCTGTACTGAATTTGGATTCTGGAGATCCCGTCAATCCACTGAAGCGAAGCGTGACCCGAGTGACCAAAAACACACTGAAGAAAGAAGTGCTGAAATAGAATCTGCTCTCTCCCCCAAGACTGCAGGGTCGGTGGGTAGCGGCACTTTGAAGGTGAGTTAAAATGTTTCAAGATGAACAAAGACAAAGATGCATAGTCATTTTCCCTCCTTGAACCTAGTCAGTGCAGTAGTCTCTTAAAGAGACAGTGTCAGATTAGCTGGTGAAAAGCACAGACGTTCAGACAATGTTGCGATCTTAAAAAGCCCGCCTGTCCCCTGCACAGACCTAATTGGTTCCATATGATGACACTCGTACCCACTTGCTCAGGCAGGGGGCTAAAATTACTTCCACATGTTCCTCTGAAATTGCTTAAGGGGAGAGAGAGAGAGAGAGAGAGAGAGAGAGAGAGAGAGAGAGAGAGGGAGAGACAGACAGACTGAGCAACAGAAAGAAACCCACGCTATCTTGGCCCGAGATTCGCTTCACTGTTTTCTTATTTATTTATTGGGGTTTTTTTTACGTTAAAGTATTCCTGAAATGGCCCATTCAGACAATCCCATAAATCAGTGCTTCGTACCATTCAGGGAAAAATGGAGGCCTTTCTCTGATCTTCTGCACTGACCTACAAGCACATTTCTGGTGAAATACCCAGAATATTTGTAAGCTCTGGCCAAAATAACTGTTTTTCATGTTATGGGTTGTACACAGTGGTTTTACATGAAAAGATGTTTTGCATTCAATGCATGCTGATGTGTGTCTTTGCACACAAGTTAGTCAGCAAATCAGATGTGATACATCTGAAGTTTGTAGAGCTATGGACAACACAACATCTTAGAAATCGCCAGGAAACACAATGCAACACACAAACCACTCTGTAGTGTACAAACTCTCCCTCTAACCAATAAAAAAACTCTCTAGTGTAAAACTCTCCCTCTAACCTCACTGCAACAGCTGACCCCTTTTCACACAGCTTTTTTTTTTTTTTTTTTAAAGGTATGCTACTATTCGGCACAATCACTATTTTCCATGGTCGTCAAATGGTAGACAGAGGGGAAAATTCTTTCCATTTCTTTCTTTGCAGTTACAATGCTAAGCCGTCCAGGCAACTAGACAGATGGGCAGTTTGTCTTCTCTCTCTCTCTCTGCCTCTCGTATGCTGTCTCTCTCTCTCTCTCTCTCTCTCTGCCTCTCTCATGCTGTCTCTTTTTGTCTGTCAATAATCACGAACATGCAAGAACTTTAATGAATTCAGGAAGAGGCTTGTTTAGTGCTGGCCAGTTGTATGTCTAACTAGAGCTGGACATGAATGTGCCCTAACAATATTCAATATGCTTTTAAAAGGTTTCCCCCCCGATTCTTTTCTCTAAACTTTACTTATGACTGACTGGCATTTTCATGCTCCACTTCCCATAAAGAGGGCAGACAGAGACACTCACTCACTCACCCGCCCACACAAACACACACACACAGTGCCACACAGGTCACTACTGCGCAGAGTGAACAGAGTAGCCTCTGCCTCTAGAAGCCATCCATCCTGCATGTGTGTTTACAGATGCTGTACTGAAGTGTTTGTGTTGTACTCAATATGTCCATGGATACAAATAGAAATAAAAGACTGGGTCCTGTAGAGATCATTATATCCTTAAATCACGTGGCGCTTCATGATTTTGTCTGGGTAGCGATGGGCAGCTCTGCTGAAGATGAGCGCTGTAGCAGCAGTGCAGATTTCTGGTGAGGAGAGCGAAGCGCTATTGTGACCTGTCCAAAATGCCATTCAAGATCGCACTCAGAGTGAGTGTGTGAAACGGCCCGATTTAGTGGCTCCCCGACCTGCCCAGAATGAACAAAACACACATATCCTGCACCTGCACTGCAAGGAAATGTGTGTTTTAGCTTTCCATTCAACAACAGCCATTGTTTCTTGAGAAAACATCTTGCCCGGTTTTGAGAGGTTGGTGGGAAATATGTGCTTAGGTACAGTGTGAGCTCATGAAAATACTGCTATTCAAGCATTACACTGTACAGTACCACAGGCCATTCTTGAGCCGAAATCTCTTCCAGCCGACTAAGTCAATCTTTGCTTGTAATGTGGCAAGGCAAGGCAGTTTTATTTATTGTGCAATTCAATGCGCTTTACAAACAAAAGCAGAGAATTGCAATCCAATAATAAATAAAAGCATAAAATGACCAAAAGGGGAACAAATTACACAAAAATACATAATTTAAAGTCATACAACACAGGGTGCATCTGGTTGGTTAAAAGTAAATGCATTTGATCAGTTAGGAGAAAGTAACAGAAAATAGTTTAGTCAAAACTGGTAGCAGTTAAAGCCGTTTTTTATGTAACCTGGAAGTTGGTTCCAGAGCCGCATAGCAGCTAATAACTGATTCACCATGTTTTGTTCTGACAATGCATTTTACCAACAAGTGTTTCCCCTGTAAACGGTGTGTATTGTATCTGGAAAGATATCTGGTAGTTTGGCCCCATCCCATTAAATAATTTAAAGACAAGCCAATGCAGGGACTTATGTATTGGGATGATGTGGTCAGTTCTACTGGTTTTTGTAAAAACTGTCGCTGCTACATTTTGTACCAGTTGAAGCTGTTTAATGGTTTAGGAAGGCCTATGAAAAGCCCATTGCAATAATCAACCCTATTGAAAATACAAGCATGATAGATTATGTTATGTCATAAGGGTCTGTTTTGCAATATTTTTAAGGTGGTTAAAGCTGATTTAGTCATTGCTTTCATATGACTGATGAAATTTAGATTGCTGTCAATTAAGACACCACGATTTTAACAGTATCCTTTGTTTTAAGCCATTTTGTGTAAAGAAGAATGTCTTTATTCCTTTTTACCAAATATATTTATTTACATTTTTCCTTTGTTCCGCTAAAGAATGTTTTCAGGCATCCCGTTGTTAATTCGGTCAATATATAGACAAAGAGATTCAACAAATGTTGATGCATCAGCATAACTATGATATGAAATCAATTTGATCTTAAGGATTTGTCCAAGTGGGAGCATATAAGTTGAATAACAGCAGCCCCAAGATCGATCCCTGGGGGACACAACAGCTTAAGGATGCTGGTGTGAAGGTACAGCTGCTGATGGCATCACAGAAGCTCCTTTCCAGTAGGTATGATTTGAGCACATTTAACTATACCCGAGAATCCATCCCACTCTTATAGTCTGTGTAGTAATATGCTGTGATCAACAAATAACTGCACTAAAGACCAATAACAGTAGGACTGATGTTTTGCTTGCATGCTCTGCTCTGTATTGAGGCTTATGTCATTTAAAACTTTAATAATAGCTGTTTTAGTGCTGTGATTGGCATGGAAACCTGACTAAAAGAGGTCAAGACAGCCATTTTACCTTAAGAAAACAGTTAATTGATGAAAGACTATTTTCTCAACAATTATACCAATAAATGGTAGATTGGATATGGGCCTGTAGTTTCGTATGGAAATATCCAGATTATTCTTTTTGAGTAGGGACCTTACGACAGCTGTTTTCAGGGACTTAAGAAATGTGCCAGACTGCAATGATACATTTACAATTTGCAGCATGTCTGCCACTAATAGGTGGAAAAGACATTAGAAAAAGTTGGTATAGTAGGCACAGAAAGAGTTGAGATTTCTATCAAGCTGAATTCACATATCAAATAGAGTTCCCCTCTCCTTAGCTGGTGGCAGGGCTATTAGAGTAAACATAAATTATCACAATTCCCTATGAAGTGCGGGCCAAACAACTCTCAACAGTGGCAGAAAATGTTATTCAATTCAGCAGGGTTAAAACAATATCTAAACGTTTCATTGAAAAACCGGACACAAATAACTATAATAGATATAACTAGATAACTATAATCTGCCTCTGACTATTTCACTACTCCATTACCTTGACTGGAGGTTTTAGCCACCATACATTACATGACATAAAGCATGCTGGCTACGATAAAACATCCCTTCTGCACTCACAGAAAAAAAAAACATCTGCATTTATTTCCATAATAGCCACATCCTGGCCAACTACTTCACTCACAAAGAGGCCATCTTATTCCAAAGACAGCGCAGTAGCACTGTAACACTTTGTGGCCTTGGTAAGAGCTGAACTTTATCTCTAGTAATTCACTGAAACTCGATCCGCTATGGCCTAGGCCTTACTGAGGGGAGTTGGGGGACACACCAACACAACAATCCTCAACTGTCAATCCCCGGCAAATCAATAACCCACTCGAAAACACACTGTTTCACTGACTGTCCACTAGATTTCAGAAACCATTAAATATTCATGCTGTTTCATGCTGTCAATAAACCACAGACATTACAAAGATTGACCTGACAGAGGGGACCGGACCGCAGCATCATGACTGCACTCTATGGTCTATTTCCAGTGAAAAAATAATAATAAGTGGACGGAAAGCATTGAGATATGATTACGTTCCATTCCACCGTGACACAGGCGAAGGATGTGTTGAAGGCTCCGAGCTACAAGGCCTATTTTTATCCCCATCAGTAGCGTCAACTGACAGGAGAGTCAACAGCAGGCCAGCACACAACTCGGAGCAACTGATAGATGTTTTGTGATCACTTCTCCATAAAGCCATGTTTTGCAGGTACTCCACAGAAACAAAAACACAGTCTACTTTTAGACAGGCTTTGGAACAAGGGCAACGATTGCACTGTAATATATATATATAGATGTTTTATCTGTGTCTGTGCCAGTTCAAGCCAATGATATTCATGAAAATACCATAGTGCTGTACCAGGAATAGTTAAGGAAAGTGACTAAGATATATAGGTCCTACCTAGGCTATAATTAAAACACAGACAGCAAAATGTAAGAAAAATGCTGTCATCATGTTTGAGCCTGACAACTACAAGTGACCTCTAACTTGGTGGTGGTTTGCTGATAATTTCCTACAGATACGCATAGTGATGTGCTGATGATGTACTTGCACCTATGACTATTAAACAGTAGCAGGCTGCTCTGAATTAATTTGAGACACACAAGTGTCTGCTAGCGGTGTCACATCTCATAAATAAGGCAAAAATACCAAACAGACTTGGAAGAACACCCTTGAACAGTGTATGTGGCAATGTATCTTGACATGACAAATAACCACCATATTTATATAAATATTTTCTGTTGACAAATTGATAAAGCATGTCCGGAAAAGCACATGAGTTGACAACATAACAGTAACATTGATGCCAATGCTGTACACCCACTAAATGGTCAGTACAAAGATCCCTTATTCCTGTAATATCACGCAGGGAAATGATTATTCACATCCATAGATAATGTGCATAAGTTCCTCAAAAAGCCTTAATAATGAAACATCCATCCCTCCATTTTTTTCTGTTTCCAATACACACATTGGCTGACACATACATATACATACATACATACATACATACACACACACACACACACATACGGTTAATATATACTGTATAATGTAGACTATACACAGAACTGACAGGTTAACATTTCACAGCCCTCATGCAGCAGCTCTGCAGTGCATTAAGGCAGCAGCTCCAAGCTCATGTGTATCACCTGAAGGCACTGCCTTGCAACCTACATGTAGCCTACATGTTAGTGCGGTTGCATTGCGCGTTGCATGTAGAGGGGAATGACAGGTAGGCGTGTATCACGTAAAAAGGCACTATTGCTCTAGCCTACAGTCCAAACTGAGAATGAAGATAAAATGGCATTGCACTGTGGTTGAGGCTGGATGTCTCAACAGCCATTTGTCAATACAGGCATATAATTTCACAAACCTGCAGCGTCAGAGATTTGTGCCTTGAATCACATCCCCTAGGTGAAGCTCATTGACTACAAATGTATTGCCCATTGCATACAATGACACATTTTTGACAATATTTGAAATGATACAGATTTATGCGCTATCGACATGCTCTCATTTCCCAGACGTGGCAAACTAATAACCCTTTGCAATTGCATACTGACACACTGAACTATGGTTCATATCACATGGATGGATAATGCCTCGGTATGATCTATTACATGCTACAGACGCATTGACTGGACATTCGGTGTAGGCTATGGCTACTGCAGCTAAACATCTGCTGCACAAGATTCAATTTAAAAGTCAGCTATTAATAAGAAACACGAATTAATGAAATAATGTTGGAAATTAGGTGAATTGTCTTACCCCGGAGCACACTGGTTTTATCCATGTACATAGCGCAGCAAAACACGAAACCAGTCATTAAAAAACCGAACGGGAGACGCAACCCCCCAATCGCCCAAATAACGAAATGATAACAAATTAACTAGCACAGTTAAGGCGTATACAAATGAAAACCGGTCACTCCTTCACCGGTAGACTATAATCAAATATGTAGGTTAAACAAGCTAAGCGCGAGGGAGAAAGCCCTCATCAAAGAGTCGGGCGGACTGCGAGCATCCTCAGTAGGTCAAAAACGAATGCTCTCCTATTTTATCGTCGTCTAAAGCTAATCTAAGATACACATTAACGAAATGTGATTTGAAAAAATTGCACACAACGACGGAGCATTGTGGCGCTGCAAAATATCGAGCAGAAATAAAATGAAAAACCTCCTTCACAGCCCCCCACCCCTCACCGGCTGCCCTGCTATCGAGCTCCACAGCAGCAGCAGCAGCAGCAGCAGAACCGTCTACTGAGGGACTCGCATATAATATGACCCCCAACCCTCCCCCTTTTCCTCACACACACATAGGCCTACTTCTTCCGTATCGTCTCTCTCATTCTATCGCGCATCTTTGCCTCTATTTCAGTTTCCTTGACAACAAATTCACTGTGACTATGTCGGTGCCCAGAGTAGCCTATTTGGGCATGCACTGCCAGTTTTCTTTTCTTTTCAATCCAACAGGTCCACATCTTACAACCATTTTCTGATGCATGCGTTTGAAAAACATGGCAATATATACCAACAGTGTAATGTAAACTCACAATTTAAGGGCCTATAATTATGTTAGGCTCAATCTACAATGGATTTTCTGATCCACTGACTTAACTTTAGCCTATAATATTTGTATGAAGTACTAGCTGATAAAGTATTGGGAAGTCTTACCATGAATAATAAAAAAACAAATATTTGTAAATTTTGTCAAAATATAGTAAGCAAAACTATCCTACTTTTCTTTAAAAAAAAAAAAAAGTAATTTCAGTAAGACAGTGAGCCACTTCACTTACAAATCACTGAGCATTAGGATATGTCATGTGCTGAGCTAGGCTACACCCTCAAACGTGACAGAGCTGTGGCGTGTTGACATCATTCTACAGTGTAGCTACCTCATCTAACCAGATGGGTATTCAGACCGGATTAACACTGGGGTTAAAACAGAGGCAAAGCATTGAAAGAGAAAACCTTCAGCGACACAGAAAACAAGTGTGTCACCGCAACCCCACATCTCCTAAGTCCAGCATTACTAAGCCATGGGCCAAATATTAATAAATATAATTTCAAATAGACCAACAAATAGGCTACACAAAAATTATCCCTGTCATCCATATTGGTGCCATAATATTGTCCTGCGTCTTAATTGTCAGACAGCTTCATAATCTCCCAACGAGAGTGAATTGGGATTAGAGACTACTGAGACTTGTTTTGCCCTTGCTTCACTCTCGCTGCCGCTCTAGTTCTGTCACCCCTGCTGGGGGCGCTGAGCCATTCCTCTCCCTGGCCCTGGCGCAGGTTGTCTGCTTTAAATGGAGAGATTTACCCCCCTGATTTCCCAAGAGACAGGGCCATCTGCCCACTGTCACCAGTCCCATTATTACAGGCAATCTGCGCATGCGTGGAGCGGGAGGCAACATAACACTTCCTGGTATGGATATGGCCCTTACATGCACATGCTGGGCTGAAGCATAAACAGATTTATTAAATACACATGAGCTTGGGGGGAAGCATGTTCATATTTATTACCTAAATAAAAAGCCCTCATGACTGTGCAAATGACCTTCTACATCTTTTTACACACCGTGTATGACAGCCCACCACAGAATGTAACAGAATAAAATGTTGCCTTGTTACAATATCACTCTTTAGCATCCTCTTGGCGACTGTTCATAGGGACATATGGCATACAATACAGCTTACACTGTCAGCACAGACACGCTTAATGTACAACAAGAACCACCTTGACAGCCCATTGATCCTTTGTGACACGGGTGCTATTCGGATGAAGGTCAACTGGCTTGACCTTTAGTCCGAGTGCATATATTAGAATTTTATTGCTCTTCAGAGCACACAAAGGAATACACTTTATCCCTGAGTAATCAATCCTATTGCATTGCAGATGCAGTTGTTAAACAATGAGATATAACATTTGCTGTTGGCTGTTTTGGCTTGCAAAGTAGAGATAATATATATATATAATTAATTGGGGGAACGAATTGGTATTTACTTTCAATTGCCTCATCCCTGACACAACTTATACTTCAGGTATAAATCCAAGGGGAATAGTGAGGATTTGCATGTTTTTTCTTTATTCAGCCTGAGTAAAGGAAGTGTGAAATCCAGTACATTGTTTCACTTATCAGTTGGCTTCAAAATCCAATCACCACACCAACCCACCCACAATAATTCTTTCTCAACTTCATTGTCTGTTTGGGAAAAGGTAAACGCATCGTTGTACGTAGGTCAGTTGGAGTTTGGACATGGGCCAGTTACAGTAGAAGTGGTGTGGTTGGGCATGGGAGATGCCACGGCAACCATGCCAGTTTCAGCTGTTTGGACACAGTCATGGTGAAAACATTCCCAGTGGGGAAGAGCTGTTTCTCCCGTTTCCAGCTGTCTACATGCACTCATAAAAAGCCACAGGCAGGGGCATTTTTCCCATTTTTTCCCCTTCTTTATTTTTCCAAGCTGCTATCGAAAGCATTCACTCAGCCTATAGTGTGAATGCTCAAAAACCTCCCATCTGATGCAGTTAATGATAACATCACCTAAGTGAGATGATATATAACCATATTAACTTCTGTAATGTGTGGTAATTTGGGTTAGAGCCTTTAGCACAAAAGGCAACTAGTAAAGCCTAACGTGTATAACCAAAGCTGTTTACACTAAGTGCCATGATAAACATCAAAGGCCAGATAGTGTAGCTACAATAGAGGGCTTTATCTGAGTTTCCTCTGCAGGACTGCTGGTGGGGCTCCTTTTGTGAGGAGCCTGTGAGAAAATGGAGACTGTTTCCATCTCACATGCCTGAGCAGCTTCAAACACCACACAGGCCACAAGGAAAAGAAGAAAAACACACATGTAAAAATAACTAGGCAGGGAGATCAGACCCAATTTTTTTTATAAAACACAGATAATAATGAAATCTAAATGCCATAATGTTGTTCTTTACATCTATAAGACTGATGTCTGAATGTAGCATGACTTGTACAGGCTGAATGTAGTCATGTGTCTGAAATCTCTTTCTCCCCACTAGTATGGTGCAGGAACCATGGTTATGCATGGGATGTGAAAACTACAATAATCAAACTGTGTTAGAGAGCTTAGTATAAGACCAATTCTTGCTAATACAAATGTGATATTCATATTTATATATGAAAAGTGATTAATTAGTAGTCATATGAGAGAGAGAGAGAGAGATATAGAGACAGATTAGCCTTTACAACACAACTGCTTCTGGCTCACCAACCTCTTGGTGGGCCTATTTTGATGCCGTCATTGTGGCATCTTTCTATTTTGGTTCTATGGGGAACGTGAGTGAGTATGTGTGTGTTCTGGAATGTGAGTGCTTTGTGTACTAAGGACAAGCTTGGAATGCCAGTTCACTGATCTTTGACTTGGCCTTTTACAGACCAAAATGGTATAAATAATAGTGTCCCTTGGAATTGTGGGGTGGCAAAATAGTTTGAAATACCCATTTACTATTTTGACATTTAGCCTCAATCATGCTCTCAGCAGACCATGTGGTAACTGTAGTGGAAACAATTATATTCCCATGCACCCATCAACATAGTCCTACATTTCTGGAAAATAATGCCACTCCCTTGAGCCTAATATCTGTTTATAGTGAATCTATTGACCATGCGTGTGAAGCTGCCCCCAGTCTTATCACAGGGAACAGAAAAGCCTTTAAGCCTCCTTGAAAACAGCTTATTATTGTCTCTCAGTACTATTATGCTGACCCCCACATGAAAAAAAAAAAAAAAAAAAAAAACAAGCTGCTGGACAAACTACTTTTAATGTTATCCAGAGGGGGAACACACACACACACACACACACACACACACAGGGGAAAGAGAAGCTTCCGCTCAGTGAGAGGACCACCCCCTTCAGCCCTTAGCAAAGATGCAATGATGCTCGATGGTGAATCACACTTCTCCTTCAGCCTGCCTGTTCCCATAACACATCAGCAAAGGAAATGCAGAGCCCGAGGAGAGTTGGTGTGGATTTTATTTTTGTACGACAAAATGTTGTGCCCATCTCATTTACAAATGTCTCCGTTTCAGACGTTTTCTGTTAATCTTAAAGTAAATTAACCACCCCTGTGACAATACCCAGCACTACCAACTTCATCCCATGGTGGAGCCCCCTCCGAGTTCTCTAAGAATAACATCACTCTCCTACGGCCCTCAAAGTGTTGCCATTCCGTCTCTGTTGATTTCTGTGCCTCTGTTTCCCTTCTTCTATCTCCCTCCCTCCCTAACTTGCTCTCTCTCCTTCCTTCCTTCCCAGTCCTGCCACGTTGTCTGTGGTTCCCTATGGCATGGCATTCCCACACACTGACACAGTGACACAGTCACCCTCCCTCCCTCCTTTTCCCTCTCTCCCTCCTTCTCTCTTCTTCCAAGCTGCTCCTTCTGCAGCTGCTGCTTGAGATAGCGTTTCCAAGCATGCATGCTCACACACACACACACACACACACACACACAGACACAAGACCACGCTAAGACCACTTACCCACACATGCTGCCAGCTTGATTATACACACATTGCAGACACTCGCGCACACACACACACACTCATACAAAGTGCATAGCCAGTGGCTGCAGCCTCTGGTTTCAAACCACAGATTTTTAGAAAAGACTCGCTCAGTCCTACTTAATGCAAAGCTGGGTTTGTAAGAGAAAAAGGATTCACAAAGCCCCTTTTTGTCCTCTGCTGTCTCGTCTCGCACTGGAGGACAGTGACTGCGCAGCAACCACATTTCCTCCTGATTGAGTTAGCTGCTGCATTTAACACAAATCTAATAGAAGGTAGGGCCAGAGAACATGGAGGTAGTGTTTTTGACATGAGTGAAAGTAAAGCAGTTGAGAGGGAGGGAGAGAAAGATAAAGAGAGAGAGGGTGTGTGAGGGAGGGGAGAAGAGAGTAGGGGAGATAGAGTGAGATAGAAATGTGATGTAGAACACCTTCTCCTCCCACTCTGTCACAATCATCGCTCTCCAACACCCTCCCACAGTACCTGTGAAAGCCCTCTCCCAAGACACACTGCCATTCCTCACACGGCAACTCAAGGTGATAATATATTCATTGGCAAACGACTGACATCCGCATTCCCATTTACAGTTTAGGGGTGGGCGAGTAGGTAGAGGGCTGAAGGGGACAAGTCGATTTTACATCCCTGGCCAGCCTGGAGGACCACTGGTACAGCAACACTCCAGGGGGTTGCAGGGATGTGGGTCACAAGGCCAGGCTGGCAATCCCATGAGTCAATCCAAGGGAAGTGGAGCCGTAACCCTGGACAGTGCCAAGGCCGTGTGGAACCCAGGACAAGAGAGTTCTGTGCCAAACTGGCTGCTTAAGTTGCTATTTATACCAGTATGGGGTGAGACAGGAGCTCTTGACACCTCTCTGTGAGAGCAGTCTTCTCTTAAGCTTTAACTGGGAGTCCACCGTCATAGGGATTTGATGGTGTATAACATTACAGCAAACAAATGAACACCAGAGAGGAAAGACACATACCAATCAGGGATACCCATACAGTGCATAGTAATACTCAGATGTTTATTGGTTCAATGCAACATCAACGTAAAACTAGTCCTCTTTATTATGTTATGACCATGCATTGCATTTTATGTAAAGGATAAACATTTGCAATTTCAAACAATTAATACACGTCTGTGTCTGACTGTCACTGTAAAAACCCATGTTGTGACAATGTGATTTAGTACTTTTTGACAGGAAAGACGTGTGTGACAAGACAATGTGAAGATGTAAGACCTGCTTTCTACACAAGTAAAAAAAGTGCAGAACATCAGAGAACTGTGTGGAGAGAGAAAATGTAACAGTTGAGAACCAATTTAGCTGTTCACATTTGCAGTAGCAGAATGCAGTCTGACACAAACTCAGGCTCACTTCTCTCTTAAACACACAGACACACAATATTGAGGTGAGATATCAGAAATGCAGATATGCACACCAACAGAATGGAAACAGTCATCTCTATGTAATCTAATCTATCTACCAGATGGTCTTTATACAAGACTGGGGGCGTTTATAAAACTTCTTAAAGGGTATGACAGGCAATTTAAAGGCATAGTGCCGGCCTCATTGTTCAGCAGAGTGAGGTCAGTATACAGAGACATGGGACTGCTGCTACAGGATTCCAGTTTGTCAGGGATGGTGCCAAATTACAGATAAGAACCAGACAACCTTCACTTCAACAGTTGATAACTAAAAACAGAACGAGCTTGAAATGCTAATAAATAAAAACCACATCCTCAATGTATCTGAAGACTATACCGCTAGTGGTCGTCATTACCAATGCAACATAAAATAACTGACTCAGCTAATCATCCCATCTGCTACTCTGTAAAGCCCAGAGTGCTAAGGCTAGCATTGAACAAACTCTGTTAGTGTGATGATACAGTGGGTAAATTCAGAGGCAAGCTCAAATGCTACACAGGTTACAGTGGAGCACATCTGTTGTGGCATATTTACAGAAAGGGTTAGAGGTCAGCTGAATGGCTAGACCCAACCTGGCGAGACTTCCAAGACAGGACATGTAGTCAGCGCTGTCATCTAAACTATTTAGGTAGTCATGTATACAATCCGACTGCCTCTGCCTGGACCCAAATACACAGTACAATCAAGACACTCACCCCACACTCAGAGGTTGAATCATTCCGACAAGTTACCCTCTACTGCATGCAGTGTTCAAAGGAAATGTGAGAGACTGTTCATGAATGTCAACAGCTGACTTCATGTATGTGGTTCTTCTGGTCTTTATGCTGCACATTGCAGAAGGAAAGCACACTGGAAGATATCTATCTGGACAAATCTATTGATAGATGCTATTCATCTCTAAAATGTGCAGTCAGCGATTGCACATGTTGTGTTTGTTTATGGTCATTATTTAAATTTCTTGATAGACACCCTTGTCCAAAACATACATTATATTTTAATCAAAGACCAAAAAAAAAAAAAAAAAAAAAAAAACACACACACACACACCAGAGAGGTAGCTCACCAGTCCCTTCAGTTCCCAGAAAAAAAGGGTTTTTGGGGACAGGCTGCCCCCAATTTGTTAATTTCCAGTTTTTGGGGCCTGGGCTGCTTACAGAGACCAGGTTTTTTTTCAAAGTATTTTCAAAGGGTGGGTAGCTAATGGATCGTGAGGAGATTTTGGCTGAATGTGACAAAAGATGGGTTTGAGATCATGTGACTGCACCTAAGGTAAATAAACCCATCTGCTAACAAGGTTCTATGGCCTATAGTTTATAGGACAGGCCAATCTAGTTTTGTAATAGAAAGTAACACAACTTCCCTTTCTTCAGAGAAAGTCACTTCTAAATTGAAGTGCAATAAGTCATGATGTAGATTCCACAGGTTCATTAGATTTGGAAGTGCAAAGCATTTTCACAGCATCCCATTTGCAGTGCTTTTTTATTGCTACTGTAAATGTCAATTAATATGGAGACAACATGAATAACATTCATGTGGTCAAATAGGTCATCGTTTAGTCCAGACTTCGTGACCAGGAAAACACAGAAAATGTTGCTCACTGTGGTGTCTAGTTAAACCCATGCAAGACTAAGCTGTAAGGAAAAGTGGCCATTAATGTTTGAGCAAATATGGGCCGGAGAAAGGAATCTATTTAGGCCGATGTACATAAAAGCCTCCCAGAACTTTGACAGAAATGCAACACTCTCCATCTGCCCTTTTAAGTCCCCCCCTCCCCACTCTCAGATCGCAGTTGATGGTGTAAATGTTTTAAAAACAAAATATTAAAATCACTTTACATGATTAGTGGTTAAGAGGACTGATTAAAAAAAAAAAATTCATAAAGTCTTGGGGGCAGATTTACTGTTCTTATGAGAACAAACACAAAGTGTAATCCTCTTGTCCTTAATGGTCATAAAAAGTCATAGTGATAGGCTTCTGACTAAGCTACCAAACATCTACCCTTCCATAAGCCCCCAGTAAGTGGCAAACCAATGTCAACTGAGCATGACAATCTTCCTTCTCTGACTGACAGCAGTTGATCCATTCCACTGCCATCCTACTGAATTGCTCAATCACAGCTTTTGCACCAAATCTCTTGAATGCATTTACCAGCCTTTTTGTTGTATACCTGTGGTATTACTATCTGTAGTGATGGGCTTAATTGTTCCATTTGGAGCACTTCCTCTCCATCTTCAGCTTCCATTGGCTTAACTGCCATTCACACAAACAGTCATATCCACTGATCAGCACAGATGCATCTCAAGGCAATCCTTAATTGGATTTCACACTATGGTGCTTGAGCAAACAGGGGAAAAAAAAACTGACACACAAGGGAATACACACTCGCACACACATGAATGGCAAACATGGCAGTGTAATGTCAGCATGAAGAGACAGGAGATGGAAGGAACAGCCACAATACCACACCACTGCTGGGGCCTTTGTTATGGCTTATCGCCCGAGTGCAGCACCCATCAGCATAGAGATGATTTTTATCATGTGTAGGTTTTCATGGGCTTGCAGTAGCCTACAGCACAACCCCCACCAATAAAGCCTAGATCTTCTTTCAAAACAGTTTCAATGCAACTTATGCCCCTTTGAAGCCTGAAACATTAAGCATGGTCATGAATCAGAGGCAAAGTCACTATAGGCTATGCCATAAGGAAACCATGACCCCAAGTTCCTTATCCAGCTGCTCTTGACAACATAGTGTAGTTGAAAGTGTGGATAGGCTACATTTAACAAAATCTCAGCCTTGATTTCTGAAAACGGAGTCTATTCGCTTCTTTATTTTGTAAAATAGCCTGTGACACCAGGTGCAACTCACTACATTCGACTCGGGAGCTATTTCCAGATGCTGCAGGCTCGGACTTTACAAGGACAGTCAACACATTTGTTGTGGCAGAACCGTGGCTCGAGTGACCGCAAACACATCCAGATTAGAATGACAAATGTCACTTTGGAATGCCGCATGCCATCAGACAGATGAAAGCAAAGTATTAACATCTGTACGACTTACCTATCCTTCGCAGGACCGGTTGAGGACTCGGCAAGCCGCTGCTGATGTGGTATGAAAACCGCATTGTTTTGAACTGACTAGAAAAGGAATGTGGTGTCTCTGAGGGCAACAGCGGTGGAGTGAAGCTGATTAGAGCGCTCTTTGGTCGATTCAGCTGCATGCCTGGTCACAGTCAGGCATAAAACACAGGATGTGGCGTTCTCCGTTTAAAAGCAAATTAAGGTAGATTCCAGGCTCAGCATCAAATCCGGCAAAAAACTGAATTTGCAGAGTGGTCTTGGTCGACCATCAGGCTCTCAGTCAAGATGCCTGTCCCGGTAGTGGCCACTGGAATATCGTTGTTGTCCAGTTGTGGACTACAAACTAAACTGAAAAACAATCTTCGCACCGAAAGGCAGTGTCCAGCTTGTGTGCACCGAATCTGTGCTGTGAAAGTGTAATTACGATCAGAATCTCCCTGAACGACAAAAAACGCCATCAAAGACAGGGTGATTCACGTCACATGTAGGTCAAACATAGCAATTGTTCAGTCTAAGTCGCCGGTTATAATGGATCATAGCCACATCATCTCTGCACCGTTTCAATCGTCAAAAGACAGCTGTTCTTAGCCATATGCTTTATCGATAGGCCTATCACTATATTGTACAATTAAAACAAATCCTGGGGAGGGGTTGTAGATTCTCAACGAAACGAACGAAAATACTTAACTTCACTTAAGAGTTACATCGCCCCAGTGCTACAAAGTAGCCTACCCCTTTGAACCAACATTTAAACTCTTTCATACTCAAATTTCACCAACAGAAATGCTACCCTGCACTCGCTCAACAGTAGTCATGCCTAAACAAAGCCCTGACAGCTTTCTGAATATTGTGCCTCAATTCATTCATCTAACAGTAAGTAAATAATGTCATCGTTTTAAAGCATGCAACGCTATGTGAAAATAGAAGTACTCTAGCCTAGGATATTAGGACATGCACAAGTTCATTAAAGCGAGGATGAAGCAGTCTAGCCTACTCCTCACTTATTTTTACTTTTCTCCCCATTTCCTCTCGAGATGTTACCCCAAAATGTGCTCACTCAGCTCCTTCAAGCTAGATCCAAATCCGTATGAAAAAAAATTGAATCCTTCTCGTGTGCCTCTCCAGAGAAGTCCACATTTAATGCTCCATATATCGACGGCCTTGAAAGAAACTGCCCTCCATCAAATCCAAGAAAGTTTGTCCCCCAGTCCCTACCGGCTGCTGGTCCATTCTTTGTGTGGAACTTTTCGACGACGCCGTCAAACTGCAATTCCAAGCGTATCCCCCTCCTCCTTCCCCTGCTCCCGTGTGCGTCGACATATGAAACCAAGTCAACCCCCTCCTCCGCCATCTCTCTTCTTCCCAAAGTCTGTTTTTCATTTCGGTTTTTTTCCAAGGGTTTGTGCTTGAAACTTGATGCTAAGAAAAACGTAGAAAAATGTTTTATTTCCTATTCATAAAAACATAGCTGGTCACATTGGGCGAAAAACTATTATTGAGCGCCTTCTAATAAAATATCATAGGCTACACTTTTTACATTAAAATATCTAAGGACGCAACAAGACGTAGGAAGAACTATGCGCACTTAGGTCATGGACTCATCCCTTTTGACCCAGATTGCTCCAGAAGCCCAAATAGGGATAACAGTCATTCTGGTATACACTGGGAATATTTCATCGACCTTCTCAAAGCCATCCGGAAGTTTGCCTGGTACTTTGCTATATAAATGAACCAAAGAAATAGCATTTCAGTTTGCTGTGCTTCTACAATTATGTATGGACAATTAAGACACATAATAAGAGTCCTCAAAAAAGTTGATCAAAGAGCACCAGCAGCTTTATGCTTACAAATAAGGACAGAGTATAAATGTAAGATATAAATATGTTGCATGTCAGTGAAGAGTAGGTGACGATAACTAAAGTTTACCAGAAATATTCCATGCTTTTGGAATTTCCTGATTTCCTGCTCATGTTTGTATTCCTCTGAGTGAGCTAGTTGAGTCACTGAGCTTACCAGCTGCATTATACAATGTCACGACAGGGAGTATAATTCTTGGAAACTTAACAATTGCCCTGATATCTGCAGTAATGGGACCCGTATAGGCCAACATATTACTAGAAATTCACAACACAACACACCTAAAATATGCCAAGAAACCAGCCACGTACATCAGGCTTGCTTCCGGAGCTGAAGTCTACTTGGCCTTGAGACAACTACTTATGTCTGACAACCAACTACATCTGCAAAACAGCCAACACCGTTGAAACCTTTAGAGGGCGTAAGATTTCTAGGATTTTGCCAGAGGGTGGCAGTGCTGATAAAAGTCCGGATTCTCCCTTTGCCTAAATGTGAGAGAATTCTGGTGTCAGTTGTAAAAGTTAACTTAACACATTGTTAAAATGAGTATTTATTCAGACTTTAAAAATGTATAAAATGAACACTGACGACAAAAAAAAAAAAGAAAAGTGTTACACAAATCTCAGTCATTTTCTTTGGTCAGAAGTGGAGAGGGACTTTCGACTGCGTAGACTATACCTTTGCTGAAAAGCAAACCAGGTCCAGAAACATACAAATAACAAACACATGTAATTAGAATACATAACACATTTGTCCTGAAGATAAAGTCACCTAAATGGATAGATGTAAAGGATACGCAGTCTAGTGGATGTTGTGTACAGTATAGGCCTACACACAGCATATGATGTTATGGTAGCCATGGCTATGCATTATGAGAAATCCTACCTGTTTGTCCTCCACCATCACACTGTAGACCAGAGCAGATGATTGTTTGACACGTGAGCCAGAGGATCTCTGAGACCGTCTGGACTCATGGGAGGCAGAGGCCTGACCTGGCCGATCAATACTTTCATGCAGCCAGCCTACGGAGCAAAACGAGGAATGACTGTTCTGAAATGACCACTGTCAACAGCTGAGTACAGTTGTGCAAATTGTCAAAAATGGAAAATTACCAAGAAGCGCAAAGCCTTCATCAGGATGCACTTCAGACCTCTAATGAAGTCATTAGTGATCAAAATGGGTCACGCTAAAACATGGGTGATAATTTCATCCAACCCATGAGCAGATAAAAAGATTTTATAGATGACTCACCTTCATGGGATTCAGACAAGGACGGGCTCTCCATGAAGGTCAATGCAGTATTTTGAAAAGAGCTCTTACATGAATGGGCTGGACTGCCCACGTTGTCTTTCCAAATATGCCTTTGCCCACCTACTGCTTCTGAAAGACACTCTAAAAAAAACAAAGACACAGAATTATTTATTTTGACATCAAGGTCCGTGATGACGAGTGCAGTGGAAAAAAGCCAAGAAAGTATCCTACCTGCTTTATATAAGGCCTGCTGGAGATTTGAATGGGTTTCCTTCAGCTGATTCAATATCTCCAAGCTTTCTCTGTTTACATTACGGTACCGCACAGCCACATACACCAGAACCAGCAGTCCAATGAGAACCATGGTTCTTCTAAGGATAGCAACTAAATAGCCGATTTGCTCCTGCCAAGGAATGAAAAAAGGATAAATATGTATCAGATAAGAATCATGTAATTGATGTCTAATATAGGGCTATATTACCAGCAGTTTTACCTTTTAAAAAAAAAACAAAAACACTCACCATCTGTTGGTATCCAGGATTGTCACCATCAAGTACAGTCTTACATATCCATCTTTCGAGGTATACATTTAGAGCCACCAGTCCAAAAAGGACAAACCTGGGACGATTAACAAAATTGTAAACATTACAACGTATAACCTGTCAATTTAAAGGTGCTATTGTCATGAATGTATAAACACACACAACTAGGAGTAGACTGGATTAAATCATGTTTGTGATGGCACTTCAAGTCCACAATAAATCTTAGGGATGTTTGGTTGACAAACTTGGAAAGCGGACTGTGTTCCACCTGGCTCTCGAAATGCGCTGTGCAGATGTGAGGAGGAAAGCAGCGATGAACGCCAGACTGTTATAGAGCACACAGCTCAGAGTGTGCGACTCAGACATGATGAAGCTCTGCAAGAAGGCCACTCGGTTGAAGATTTCAGCAAATGCCACCTGCTGTTCGCGCACCGAAGAACTCATCTCTTCAAAAATGTTTCTCATTCCTACAAAACCAAGAAAAGGATCGCTGTGTATACACTGTGTGATCACTGTGAAACACATATTAGAGATCAAGTAAGTTTTACACTAGTAACCATTACAAGTACCTTACTTCAGCCCCCTGAACAGATTACCTTGAGTGGAGCTGAGTAACGTGGTCTTGAGGTCTTCTCCGTTGCGTAGGATAGTCTCCTGGGACCTGAGGGCAGCATTCTGAGCCTTCATAAGGTCCTCTGCCATGCGTTGTGTGGACACCAACCTCTCAGCCACTCCTGCTGAACTTTCAGTCAGCCTAAAGCAAGACGTCAGTACAAAGCAATTCCCTCATTTTTCCACCTCACTTTCTTGCTTGTCCAAGCCTATTCATAGGATGAAGTGCTGAAAACAATGGTGTCTACTTTGGGTCAAATCATCAAAGTAAAAAGTAATAAAGACAAATGACTGACAAGGTGCCAATAAACTTGCAATCTGCTGCTTTTGTCTTGTCACATGAGATGATTTGAACGGATTTACACAACAAGAAGCTCATCAAAAGCTGTACTTCCAAATCAGTTGCTGGATATATGCAATTGTAAACCTCCATCTCAGTGTGGTAAAATGGAGGTCATAGTTACCTGTGAATTGTATTCTCAGCACGATGCTGCCAGCGCTCACTTTGCAAGTAGTGGCAGATACTATGGGCATGAGTGAAAAATTCAGTGTACGTATTGAAAGCAACAGGATCCATGTCACGGGTGCAGAAGCGGATTTCACTGCCCTCTGGACATTCTGGAAAAGGTCGGTCTGATCTATGAAATAAAATTCCAGATTTACTCACAGCAGAGTCCACTAAATTGGTAATTATAACATGACAGAAATGAATAGGTAATAGTTTCTGGCTAATCCCATCTAAATAGTCTGAAAATTACTCAAATACTGCTAGACCACCCTGACCAATCATTATTGTATTTTCTTAGCAAAACCAGCCAATTAGAAGGCTCAGGATGGGTTAAGTGAAATGCTCTGATTATGTTAAGGGTGGATTAGGCCTCTTAGCCTAGGCTACGGTCAAGCCTTCTGTAGGCCTAAGCACGAGATCCAAACAGAGGCATAAACAAATGTAATTTGCTGCCGCTAGGGTGCGTCTAGATTTCTAGGCTAGGCAAATACACCAACCTTACATCAAAACTAACACAGGGAAACATTTAGTAACTAACAGACCTTCTAAGGTGACAGTGCGTGAAAGCCAAGGCTATTTTGCTTTGAGTCTCATCCGTAAATTCCCGACATCTTGTATGGATTTTCTCCAAGGCTCGTGACCAGCATTCACCGTAGCGTGGTTGACTTGCAAACTGTTGCAGCCTCTGGAGATGAAGTTGCCCCTTTTCCTCCAAACTTTTGTCAGTTTCCGCAGATGCAACCACATATCCACAATAAACTGCTACTTTGAATAACCAAATATGCCACATCGTGAGAAAACAAATAACAGTCCTATGCCCTGCGAGTAGGCCAGGGCCAATTAATAAACAGACTGGTACACTAGCCTATGGGTAGGCCTCAATGACTTAGCTTCCTAGAGCCAAGCCCTCAAATCTGCAGTTCATCATGCGTTTACGTCTTCAAAGAAATTAAGTGCCGCTCAAACTGTAGGCTATCGCAGTTTGTTCGATGCGATTGCTTTAGAGAGAGGCATGGGTGACGCTGTTCTATTTCTGTCCCAGTTGGTTAATTGAATAATGATGATACTTAGCCTATTGGTAGCCTTCCCCAATTTAAAGCTACAAGTCATGCTTGAGGAGTTGTTGAATTTTCAGCACATCAGGCCAATAAGAGTTTCTCTAGGAATATTGGAAGAAGATGAGCTACCTCTCTGGTGTGTTTCTTTTGGTCGTTGGTTAAAATAATGTAACCTAGGCCTAGCCGTTGCTTTCAGACAAAAACATAATTGTAATAACTATAAACATAAACAAACGTGATTTCTTGCGCAATCGCTGACTGCACCTTTAATAGAGCATCATGCACAGATACTTAGACTGAAAACAGAATTAAACCAAACTAAATTATTTTTACTTCAAACGTGAAATGCAACATATCAAAACATTGTGTTTTTAAGAGGCAACTATGCAGACCTCGCGGGAACGTCTAATGTCTGCTTGTGAAATTAAATCTCGCGAGACCATACGTGCGAAAGTGATGGAGTGGAGGGAGTGGGAGAGGGTGAGGGGTACCCACAAAGATGTTGCGTGATTTTTTGGAAAATTATTTATTTAAATAAAAATGGCCGCCGCAGAGAGCGGAGAAGAGAGACTGTAAGTGTGAATTGCATATGTTCACCATTTAAAAATCGCAGAGAATATAGCAATACAGTAGTTTCAATTTGTAGTTGCGTATTCGTTGTTTCAATATTGTACGGTGTTAAAATGTTAGCCAGCTAGCAAGTTAGCTGGCTAGCTAGCAAAGGCGTTGAGAATACGTCACTTGTATTTCCCCCGCTCTCCCTGCTCATGCATGATCATAGCAATACTTTGTACTGCAGTTAGCGATTAGCTAGCTACTAACGTTAGTAGGAGGTGTGTTCGTGTCATTTTCTGACGTTTCTTAGAACTCTTTCAAATCAACTAGCTAGCTAACATTAATAAGTGTTAATGACAATGAATGTGTTCATCTCTTCAGAGCCTCGCATGCATAACATTATCCTCTGTGTATACATCACTGACATCTTACTGACAATTAATGGCTGATGTGTCGGTTAAACCTGCTAACTTGTTTTAAAATGTTTGTTCAGAAGTTGCTAGCCAGTTTGCTAGCGAGCTAGCTGCAGGCAAGGTAATGTTATTAGCTAGCACCGCCTTTATTTAGTTGAGCTGCTGTTCGCTGACAGAGTGGCTAAACTTAATACTCGAAAAGACAAACTGATCTAATGTGTGGCCATGCCACCCCCAGTGTATGCTGGGTTTCCATTAGTCAGGGGCTCGGTCTAAGGCTAACTAGTAGTACCAAGTGACTAAACGTTAGCTGTCGTTAGCCTTGGCTGAGTTAAGATACATCGATTAGCTAGCAACTAAAAGCTAGCTTGCCAAGTAATGGTACTAGACGCTTCTAAGCTTAGCAGTTTATACGAGTGAAGCTAGATCTACGCATGAACTGTGTCGTGTCCAATTTCTTTATGCTGGCTGTATCTTGTTGTGTGCCTATAAGCATGGACGATGCTGAGATAAGGGGCCACCGTGTTTATACGTACCCCATGCACTCTTCAAGTTATAAGTAACGTCAATCAATGATTTAAATTAAGACAATAGGTTAATTACCAGGTAGTTATGATTATATAATATGATTAATTGTAAACAATTATTGGTTAGGACACACTACTTCATTATACCTCGCCGTTTCTGAAAACCATTTATCTTTAGCGTGGATGACTTGCAAGCCTTAACGTTATGTGTTCCCTGAATAGTGAACTTGTTCTACCGCGCAGCACAGCGATTTAGAACCATTTTTTCTTTGCTTACATGACAGTAGTTCACCTTCAGGCAGAGAATATGACCAGTGTTTGGGAAAATTGAGTTGCTCCACAACTCGTGGGTTTTGTTGGGGTTGCAGGATCCAAGTCTCAGGGACCAGGTTTATTCGATGCACAATTAATCCAAAATTAATGTACAGACGAATGAAATCAGCACTGGACAATATTGACCAACTATCTTTTTTAACACCATCATTTGAATATTTTCAAATCACCATGAAGAATTCATCAGATATAAAAAACTGTTGCTACGGCATCTTTTATCTTTTATTTAAGTGCTCCCTATGTGCCATCTTAAAAAACAAACAAACATATGTTTGCAGAATCATTCACAATGCTGTTAATTCACGAACTCCTTTTCCAGTCCCAGCCATCAGTAGAATTTATTTTGCGTGCAAGGGGTTAAATCATTAATAATTTGTAAACTAACAATTCCTAACTTAGTAATACCAGCTTTGAATGTATTTGTTTGTGTGAAAGCACACACAACGTACATAATGCTACAATTGTTGTGAGACATGAGTAATTGCTTTAGAAAGTATGTGACAATGCAAAGCTCAAGTCAAGTAGATATTACTAGTCAGTATTAGTAGCAGTAAGGAGAAGACAGGATACATGAATTGAGTGTTTACTTCCTCTTGGCGGAAGTGTGTTTTAGAATGGTGCTATACAAAGGAAGTTGTCAATTAGTTTTTGTGTTGTGCAATTGTGAGCATGAATTACATCTCTAGATGTTTGTATTAACATAGTTATTCATACAGACATGTCACACAGCCTGCCTATTCCAGTGATAATTAAAATAATGTATAAAAAATGTAGTCAAGATTGTCTAGAATTAGAAGCACACACCTTTTAACTCTGTTAAAACCACAGATTTCATACTGTAGGTTGGCCTTTTTGTCTTGCTGCGCAGCTACCAGTTTGTAATTGTTTTCATAATAAATGTACCCTCCAGTACATTTTCCTCAGAACTTAGTACTGCTTGACTCACAACCCCAAGAATTAGGTTTGTGCAGATCTATGCCCTCTGGTCCTTAAAGAATTTAAAGCCATTTTTCAGGTTGGAGTGACATTAGGAATAACATTTTACGAGATGTACACTCATACACATGGATGCCTTTGTTAAACTACATGAGAGGGTTTTGAACCGATTCCAATGGACCAGTTCTATTTTTTGTTAATAAACAGCTGTTTATTAACAAAAAATAGAACTGGTCCATTGGAATCGCTGTTAGCTATTTTATTAACAAAAAATAGAACTGGTCCATTGGAATCACAAGATTACAATTAATTGATAAGTTGTCAACTGTTGCATTAATCACCAACTATTTTGGTAATTGGTTAATCGGTTTGGGTCATTTTTAACTTGAATATTAATATTTTCTGCTTTACCTACTCCACTGACATTTAACTAGGCCTAATATGTTTGGTGAATGAACAGAACAAGGCTTTTGAGGACAACATCTTGGGCTTTGGGGATCACTGTAATTTTTTTTTTTTTTTTTACATTTTCTGACATTATTGATTACACAACTAGTCGATTTAAATAAATAAATATTGACAGATTCATTGACTGGAAATAATTGTTAGTTGCACTCTGAATTTCAAATTCAGCTAGCTGTTTATTAACAAAAAATAGAACTGGTCCATTGGAATCGCTGTTAGCTATTTTATTAACAAAAAATAGAACTGGTCCATTGGAATCACAAGATTACAATTAATTGATAAGTTGTCAACTGTTGCATTAATCACCAACTATTTTGGTAATTGGTTAATCGGTTTGGGTCATTTTTAACTTGAATATTAATATTTTCTGCTTTACCTACTCCACTGACATTTAACTAGGCCTAATATGTTTGGTGAATGGACAGAACAAGGCTTTTGAGGACAACATCTTGGGCTTTGGGGATCACTGTAATTTTTTTTTTTTTTTTTACATTTTCTGACATTATTGATTACACAACTAGTCGATTTAAATAAATAAATATTGACAGATTCATTGACTGGAAATAATTGTTAGTTGCACTCTGAATTTCAAATTCAGAGTTCAGCTGAGGACAGATATTGGAGTATGGTGTCACATGTACGCTGCAAAAGATAAATGGTAGTTGACAATGTTGACGAGTCTATCCAGACTGCTGAGTATTTATCTGCTACCATCACTGAGCAAATTAGTGTTTGTTGTGTGTGGACAAACACAGCTAATTTGAGTAAATGCCATGGAAATCATTCAAGATGTGAAGATATTGTTGATATCCTGCTTTTGTAATAAAGTACTGCATATTAATTTTCATCTAATATTGTTTGCACTGAAAATGTATCTAAAAAATATTTTTATACTGTTATTAATTCCATGGTTTTCATTAGTCTGTTTGAACTTAGAGTGGTTCATGTAGTGCAATAATACAGATTGACAACACAGAGATCAGAGAAGGCTTAGGGTGAACAAGGCCAGTCGTAAGTTGAACACCAACCCAAAAGACACGTGACACCACATACGACACTGCACACCCAATGATATTGTGTATATTTATCCCATTTCACTGAATGTAATTATAGTAATGCTGTTTTTAGACTATAGTCTTTCGGTGCCCAGAGACGCTTGCGTTGAATGCAGTGCTGGAAACGCATCCCGTTCACTTTACATGGGCTTACGTCATCCTTTGCCCAAGTGAATTGTAGTTCCGTTGCGTTGCTTTGCTCCTGTCGCCTTCGTCAAAAAGTTAAGAAATTTTCAACTTTTGCTGCACCAACGGACAGCAATCTAAGGCACCAGCCAATCAAATTACGGTTATGCTTAAAGGCGTACACCATAGTGCACACCCCCGACTGTCAGGAAAACCCACTGGCATGCAGTAACGCAAGGCAAGCGTGTGAATCTAGCCTTAGTATCGTAGTGGCGCATTGGTTGTATGCAATGTACATTATACATTGGACATTATATGTCATTAACCGAAACTACACTAATTTCAATAACAGTGGCAGAGGGTAGAACATATTACAAGCAGTGTATAGATCTAGAATAGGAATAAATCTAACAAGTCACAATTTTGACAGCCTCAACAGTTAGTGGCAGTGTCTTGCTTTGTTATCAGCAGAACCACACAAAGTCTTTTAAACTTATGGTCAGTATCAGTTGAGATGTGCTGCTTCTGCTGCCTGTCATTGACTTCCTGAGTTCAGTGGAGGTGAGACTTTTTAGGATGTTTGCTTTTCAAATATTGGAACTCATGGTCATTCATTCATATAGTCACTGTCCTGCCTTTGCTGACCTGTCTGTAACTCTTGTTTGTGGCACATTTTACAGTGAGGAGAAGAGTGAGGATCAGGAGGGCTCCACTGAAAAGACATTACCACAGACGCAGAAAGTGAAGAAAGGCCGGAGGGAACGTCATGAGGCTGAGAAGAAGGTGGAGTCTACCGCCGCGTCAGGTCTGCCGCCACCGCCTCCTCCGTTAGAGGAGTCAGCGGGTGGGGTGCTTCCTGGGAAATCGGAGCCAATGGACCCTTCCGGCAGAGCCAGCTCCGAAGCCCCAGAACCCTCCACGAAGCAACGGCGGTCCATCATCCGGGATCGTGGGCCGCTGTACGACGACCCCTCGCTACCACAGGGCTGGACGCGTAAACTGAAACAGCGCAAATCAGGCCGGTCCGCCGGCAAGTATGACGTCTACCTAATCAAGTGAGTCCACCTGAGGAGATGTTACTTTTGTTACAGAATGGTGTAATAGCTGTTGTTATTTTGAAGAAATCCACCAATTTGCACTCTCTGAAGTCTTAGCCTTAAGTTATTGGCACATACACATCGAGTTGCATAGTCAAGGGCTTGTTCTGTGTTCTGTGGACCAGTATGTTTTTCAACCAGTCTTTTGTAACAGTATTTCCTGACAGTGGTAAGAATTGGATTCTTTGTGCTTGGTTCTGCACTCATGTAATGTTACTACAGGGAGGTCTATTTAGTTTAACAGCTCACTGAGCGATGTGAGCCTGACACATGCATACTTTTAAGCTGTGATGTTAAAGCAGAATGATTAGAGGATGAAGGTGTCAAGCTAATGGAGCTCTCATGCACCTCTGCTGCCTCTGAGTTGATAAGCAACTATTACAAACTCTCCGCTTATGAGATTGAGAATAGACTGTGTAGAAGTTCAAGGCTTTGTATTGAGTAGAATGAAGGAGGTGCAATGGTCTGTATAGTGGGGTCATTTAAATAGTTGATAGATTTGTGTAGATGTGCGTGGTAGGTTATATTAGAGGACGTGGGGTAAATTGTCACTGTATAAGTTTGAATGCATAACAGTGAAGTGCATTGTTGTAGTGCTCAGTTTGATTGGTTGGATAGGGCCCTGTTGGCGTGCTCCTGTTTTTGTGTGGCTTTTCAGGTTTTCTGAAAGCCAAAAGTGTGATGACAATTGATGTGGTGGAATGATTTTGTGTCCGATTCAATCGGCTAATGGAAAGATTGTGGATAAAAATGTTCACGCTGATGTACCTCTCTCATTTCTTTTTCAGCCCAGAGGGTAAGGCATTCCGTTCCAAAGTGGAGTTAATGGCGTACTTCCAAAAAGTTGGGGATGCCACCACAGACCCCAATGACTTTGACTTTACTGTCACCGGTCGAGGGAGCCCCTCCCGACGTGAAAAAAAGCCTCCAAAGAAACCCAAGGTGGTGAAGCCATCGGGAAGGGGACGGGGTCGCCCCAAAGGTAGCGGCAAGCTGCGACAAGTCACAGAAGGGGTGGCCGTCAAGCGCGTTGTGGAAAAGAGTCCTGGAAAACTGTTAGTCAAGATGCCCTTTGGAGCAGCCAAAGCAGAGGCCACTACCTCAGGGCTCATCGCCGTCACCAAAATGCGGCCGGGGCGGAAACGCAAGTCCGAAACGGAGCAACAGACCGCACCGAAGAAACGCGGCCGCAAGCCTGCGTCCGCGACTGTGGGCGGAACAAGTTCAGGCATGTCATACGCTGCGGCGGCCATCCTCTCGGCCGAGGCAAAGAAAAAAGCCCAGAAGGAGTCTTCCATGAAGCCGGTGCAGGAGCGAGCACTGCCCATCAAGAAGCGCAAGACGAGAGAAACCATTGAGGGGGCCGAGAGCCCTGGCCCTGCCACCTCAGAGACTGGCACAGGGGCTGGGACTGGGACTGGGGTGACGAAGAAGAGCAGCGGTCCGACAACAGCGACGACCACAGCAGAGGGAGGAGAGGAGGCAGAGCACGGGCGACTTCCCAAGAGTCCGGGGAGGAAGCACAAGGACGTCCCTCAGGACACCGGTAACGGAGCCAGCGGGAGCAGCAGCGGCACTGGCCCTGGCACCGGATCTGGTACCGGGTCTGGCAGCGGCAAAATGACCCTGAAGAAGAAAGACCGCGGAGGCCAGCAGTTGAAGCACCACCATCTCCACCACCAACACCCGCACCAACAGGACCCGCTACTGGAGCAGCAGATCGCCTCCTTCTCTCCACAGGCGCACCAGCTGTCCCTTGGCCACAGCACGCAGGGGGGCCCTCCAGCCTATCTGGAGAGCGAGCCTCAGGACCTGAGCACGACCACGCGGATGAGGCAGGAAGTAATGACCTGTCAAGCGGAGACCCGAACCGGAAGTTGTGCCTCCAAAACAACGCAGGTGGTCACGTCCGACCTAAAAGGCAAGCACCAGGCCAGCGAGGCCGGGGAGGTGAGGGAGCTGAAAGACATTGTGCCCCCCTCCGCAGTGCCCAGACCGAGCAGGGAGGAGACAGTGGAATCCAGGACACCAGTGAGTGAGAGAGTAAGCTGACTGACTGAGCAGCGCTGTGTTTGGGGAAAGAGTGGATGGCAGATGAGAAAGGAGGATTTTTTTTTCGATTTCATTTTCCAAAAAAAAAAAAAAAGAAACAAACATGATGGCGACAAAAAAAAATCTAAACAAAACACACATACACACACACACAAACACATATCCCACACAACCCACACGAACACAAAATGTATACGTACTTAAACTAAAAGGCAGCTGATATGACATGTTCTCTCTGTGGGTTGGGCAGTTTGATATAACAAAAAAACATTGCTTCCTGGTTAGAAATTCCAACTTTTAAGAAATGGCTCCTGTGTTTGTTTTTTGTAGTTGTTTTTTGTACAGTCACGTATCATCCCACATCTAAACCATTACCAAAGCTCTTCTCAAGGCTTCAAGGTAATGACAAGCGTTCACATCAGTATCTGGCCATATTTTAATACTACACGCCCCTCTTGGCTTAATCAACCGTAATCACTTTTTCCTTGTTTCACTGCAGTCAGTGGGTATGTAAAACGTGAACTGTAGGTGTTCCACTTTACTTAGAGCGCTATAGGCCTAGCTGCTTTTTACCTAGACATCAAATGTTGTTCCTCACCCATAGGTTTTAACTGAGAAAGATGATTGAAAGATGACTGATAAGAACTTAAGTTGAAGTGCTGTTCAGAGATATCTGATGGCAAATGTGTATTTATGGTGATAGATTAGTCATTTGAGGTCAGGTATTTCTGTTTTCGACATGAAGGTCTAACCTTATCATCCTTTCACAAGGATGCATCTGCAGTGGACAGGAGAGGCTTTTCTTTTTAAAGTATCAGAAGATGGTCATGTTCAGGCTGGCATAAGAGCATGGTACTTTTCTCTCTTGTTTTCCTTATTGTCTGATGCATAGGAGGCTAAAGCACAAACAAGAGAAAATCTTTGGAAGCACAGTCTAGATACTCTCCCCCCTCGGAAATGAGCAGTAGGCTAAACGTGCTTGCCCACAAATTTAACCCTGAACCATAAACCCCCGGCACTCTGGGTTTTTTTTTGTCTATTATCAGTCATCCTGGTTAAAAAAAACAAAAAAAATCAGCAGCACTTTGCATTATGGAACAATGTTATGGAACAGAAGACGTAAACAAAGCTCTATCCAAAGCTTTTGCCAGCATGTCACAAATTAGTGTGCTTTGTCATTAATGTATGGGGTGGGATAGACTCGATAGATAGTTGGCTCTTTGTGAAGTCTTTCTCTGATGGCTTTATGCCAGGTCCATTTCAACCATAATGTTGCAAAATAGAGTAGAATGTGTATCTATTTTCAAATAATTTATACCTAAATGATTGCCGAACTTTTTCAAGCCAATGTAGTGCTTATGACTATTAATCCAGTACGCTGGTACCATGAGATATTCCTTGACTGAAAATCAACATAAATTCTGGTTCAAGTTGAGAGAGATTTACTGATTCCTGCACAGAATTTCAAGCTGTGAAGATGATTTCTTCCACAAAATGAACATCAGTAGAGGAATACAGTTCAAGGAAGCTATTCGTTTAGTCAAGGGGGTTTGTTTATTGAAGAACGTAATAACCCTAGACAGCATATGGAAATTAAACCTGATTTCATTGCAGAAGAAATGCACCTTATTTTTATGATGGTTAAACTTGGTTCAACTTGTTGTGAAAAACAAATGGGTTCTATCAAGACCAAGCAGAGCTGAGGCCCTTTCCCACCGTACGCAGACAATCTGTTGGTTTACCTAACGTGACATGGCTCTGATTTCCCTTTCATGTCCGGAGGTTGGGACTGTAACAAAACCCAAGGAATTTGGAAACAGGTTAACAGTTATTCCAAAATATGTTTTCTGCACAGTGCAACACAGACTATCTTGCACTGGGCTAGCATACTACTATCAACTTATTGTAGAATTGTTCGTGTCCAAAATTAGACTGGTGTACAGTCTCTAAAAGCCTTTCCCACTTATAAAAACCCATATTACCGTGGGTAATTGCACACTGGTTGTGTAATTGTTTGAAGTAATGAAAATGCACAGTTGCCTGAAGACATTAATCAAGGTATATATATTTTAAAGATAATTAGGCCTAAATGTTCTGTTTTGGACATAGTGAGTATATGCACACTCCATTAAATAGAAATGACATAGTCCTTCAGTACAGACTGAATACCAAAACCCCTTGCAAGTTACGACAGACCTGTTATAACCGCACAAGACGTGCTGATTCAGTGCTGCAGATGCAACATTTTTCACATTTGCATGTGAATACACAGATCTCTTGATCTTTTCTATTAAGTGTTAAGTTGTATGTAAAATATATACAATTTTCACTCGTATCATACATTTACATCTACACATGTTGATCTTATGACTAGTGACAATCACTAAGAATTTAGTTTGGCAAAACAAAAATGTTGCCTTTTTTGCTTTTGTTTTAATACGCTCTCACTGTTGCATAATGTGGAAAAAAAAGCCTTGAAAGGTAAAACAAAATAGATTGCCTCATCCTCCACTTGCTTTCCCCTCTTTCTCGACCCCAACAAGTGGGACGGGACATGGAGAAAAATTGAGCATCTCTGCTCAAAAAACAAGGGCTACGTCATATTTTCAACCTGGCAAAATGGTAGTGGTAGCAAAAAATTACAGCAAAGTAAGAAAGATCTGAGAAACAGCCGAGAACATTTATGGTATCACACCATTACAAATGACTTTGATAAGGAAAAGGGGAACTTGACCGTTTTTGTCTCACTTTTGTATTCCGCATCAGAATTCAACATTTTAGTACCTGAGGCAGACAACCTGACTGAAATGTTGGGCGTCGTCTCGTACGACTGACCTGGAGGGGGAAGCCAGGGGAGGATGTGGGTAGCTACTGTTCACTCGGTGAAGCAAACAAATACAACAAGTTGGTCACAAAGGTGACTAATATCAATACTGTCAGATTTGTGCAACATGACATTCAGTTAGGGAAAGTATGTCACATGAAATATTAAAGCAAAAGAGCATAGCCTTGCAAAACCTCCAGACATGAACTGCAAGTGTTATGCGTTCCGGAAAAAAGTCTACAAACTGCACTGTTGACTTTAGGAAACCAACAAAAGCTGCATCCATATGAAATCAGTGGGCAGCCTGGCTGCAACAGAAAGGGTAGTGCCTTGCTATAGAGATTGACTTATGTGATTAGAAGTGGCCTTCGATGAAAATACTTATCTTTCAACCCAATAAAGACAAAAAAATCTGTAGTGTACTGATTGATCATTTTTAAATGTGGGATCTTGCATTGCCAACTACTGAAAATATAATTTTGGTCAGTAACAGGTTGTTTGTGAATGGTTTGTGAATTATATAACCTGATATCCTTTTATTTTCCTTGTGATACTTTTGTATGCTTGAGGCCCTTTGTCATACACAGGGCAGCAAGTAAGAACCACACTCATGAGACTGTTTCATGAGCCTCTGGCCATGGGATATGCTATCTATGGAATGTCATTGTGTTTCCCTTCACTCCAAATACATGCTATATAATGTATGTGCACATGTATCTGTATGCATGAGTACCACTAGCGAATAGGACATTGCTTGCCCTATGATGTTCTAATTCTTTGAGGAACCATACCCCATTCAAAAGCTCTGGTCTCACCGAAATGGACTGGTTATTTAGCTTATCATAGAAGTAGGAATTTTTACATTCAGCAGTTGTAAACAAAAGGCTATGAGCATGTGTGCTGATGTGTAGTTATACAGATGAATTTGATCATTTGTATTGAAGGTAAACATACAATTTAAGATCAACACTGATGGAACATTACAAAAAAGTAAAACAGTCCTATTGGAGTTTTTTTTTTTTTCTGTGCCCACCACAGTAGATTGTTTCAAGGATTAGATATAAGTAAGCTTTTGTTTGTTGATTTTTATGTTTTTCTTTTAGATATAAATCATACACTCATATTGGGGATATGAAGTTATTCAATTATTTCCCCCTTCCAAGCAATAGTGTACTGAGTAGATCTGTTTTTGATTTACCCATTACTTTATACATGCTGAGGTTTAATAGGCTGTTGTATGGTATGTGTTGTATGAAAAGTGCAAAAACATTTTATGTTATATTTCCTGATTAATTGAGACTAACCAATTTAACTGAAGTAAACTACTTGACATCAAAACTAATGTAAGGAATGCCCATTTGGGATCAAGTAGAACACAAATTAACCAGAAGCTGTTGACTCCAGAGGTTCAGGAGTGAGAGGTTTATGGTGGATTTAACATAGTCTTGTGCCTTGAAGTTTAAGTAATAGAACTTATCTTTATACTGTAGTTGTATTTTTATTCTGAGTCCTGTGTTTGCCTCTTGTTGGTCTTCAATGCTTTGGGTGTTCTAGGGATTTGTAGAGATCAACCATATGTTTGCCTACTATTATGTTTCACAATGGCATAATTAAGGTGAAAGGTATTGGGGCAATAATGACATTGTCATAAAACAAAAGACATCTACTTGGTAATCATTTAAGGTTGTACATTTAAGCCACTGGACAATATTTGGGTGTAGTGAGATGTCTGCATCTTAGAAGAACATCAAGAAATTGGCCCACAGCTTGGCTTACATGGTATCTTCCAACTCTTGACTTCAAAATAGGAGAGAATGACAGAAATGAGTTCTCCAGCCATGACCATTCTGACAATGAGTTTAATATCTGCACTTTATAAAGTATGTTGCGTGGCAGGACATCCATTACCCTTTTGTATGTATTTTTTACCTTTGTCCAAAGTTGTTGTTTTATTTTCGTATTTTTAATTTAGAGGGAAAAGGGATGAAAAGTTCTATATCAACAAATTTATTTTAACAAAACAATCCTATTATAGGTGTCAGTGGTTACTCACCATTTGCCAAGCTAAGTCCTTGCCTTCCTGAAAGTGAAAAGTATAGTTTGTGTCTACTTTTATAGTACTGTGTTACTGTATTATTTGTTTGCCGTATGTAACTGAAACAAAATAGTAAACAACATTTACCTGCCTCTGGTCTAAAATGTTTATTTCATTCAGATATACATACAAAATAAAGATTGAGCTTGATATATTTATCTGACCATGAAACACATATGAGTGTCAATTATGGACTGAGTTGATCCACTTCCAGTACATGTAGGCTATTGCATGTTCAAAGCATATTTTTTTGCTCTAGTCATTGTGCATTGCTGTCAGAAATGGAATTGATTGGTTTTCTGTCTTATTAACTAAATTACACTGCAGTTGGTAGCCTAGCATGTCAACAGTGATATTATTGTGTTTCTCCATTTGTCTGGATAGATGGAAAAAGCATGTCTCTTTTTTCTAATCTGTAGGCTTAACCGTTTTCATTGATTGTGCCACGTTAGACAGCTGGTCAGGAACTATTTCTCTACAAGCCTTTAATTGAGTAATTTTTTTTACATGAACAAAAAAACACCTATTTGCCTGTAGCCTACTTTATTTTGTATTTGGAAGTGTATTCTCTACGAAGAGAAAAATGAAATGTCAAGAAAACAGAAATTCAATCTTTATATACAATTTCATATAGGCCTACTTTAGTATAGACAGTCCAACTCTGATTTTGTCCAAATATTTTGGGCCCAGGGCCTATAAATCCTTAATCGTTCAAATGAATTTGTTAGCACCCAAACATACACACAGTGACCTGCAAAGGTGTACAGGGATGTCAAACTCATATTAGGCAGTGGACCGGATTTGTTGGAAAGAGACCTCATGGGGGCCATCATTGTCATGGTCATTTCTCTGCATGGGTAGGCTATCAGAGTGTTATTATATTAGTGGAGCAGATAAGTTCATATATAAAATGTATTGTGCATTTTATGACTAAAGCATGACATTTTGTCCAGTGTTTCTAGAGTCCTTTATCATTTTAATGGCTCTATTCTTGCATCGGCTGATGTACAGTTATGTGCAGAATAGCAGTGTGTTTAAAAAAAATAAAGCTCAAAATCCTTAGAATAGCTGTTCCATAATATCAATGCATTGGGTACACTACACTTTCAATTTCTAATCAAAACATGACCAAAATTTTGCATTTGCCAGTGTTTGCATTTTTCTTTACAAACTCAAACATTTACTGTATAAACTGAAAAATGTCTCAAGTTTTTGCTTTACTTTGAATCACTGCACTAATATCTAGTTGCATTACCATTATTTCTGAGAATTGCTTCATATCTGTGTTGCTTGGAGTCGACCAGCTACTGGCACCTGTGTACAGGTATTTCAGCCCAGGACAATTGAACTACATTCCACAATTCCTCTGCATTTCTGGGTTTTTGATGTCACCCCACAAGTTTTCCATAGGATTTAGGTCTGGGGATCGGGCTGGCCACTCCATAACGTCAATCTTGTTAGTCTGGAACCAAGACTTTGCTCGCTTACTGGTGTGTTTTGGGTCATTGTCTTGTTGAAACACCCATTTCAAAGGCATTTCCTTTTCAGCATAAGACAACATGACCTTCAAATATTTTGATGTACTGAAACTGATCCATGATCTCTGGTGTGCGATAAATAGATCCAACACCATAGTATGAGAAACATCCTCATAACATGTATTGTGCACCACCATGCTTTACTGTCTTCAGTGTACTGTGGCTTTAATTCAGTGCATGTTGGTCGTTGGACAAACTGTCTGCGGCCCCCATGCACTGAAGTCCACAAGCTCCTTGGTTGACATTCAGCTGGAGACAGCTTCTCCACCTCCTCCAAGAAGGCAGTCTCAACATTGTTATGAGACCCGGACTACTGTATAATCAGCATTAGTGCCTAGGGCATGGGCATGTTGCACATCTGCCAAGGAACAATCAAATCTGAATGATGTACACAGATTTTGAGCAACCAGACAATGTCTTTTCAGGGAAGACCTCGAATATTTCAGGATAACAATGGCTAAATGAATTCTGCACATATTTAAACAGTATTTCTCCATAGAGGAAGTGTCCAGGTGCTAAAATGGCCCGTCTGTAGTCCAGACCTGTCTAATTGGGTGCATCATGGAATGAAAAACACGATTAAGAAGTCCCCAGCAGCTGAAATCCTATAGGAATCCTCAAGGATGACAGTGCAGCATTTGGATAGCCAAGTCTTACAAATTCTCAATGATGTCGTTACCTTCATGTCACATGGACACACATGGCCAAGTGTAAACATTCTAAACTTCCTTGAAACGTTCGTAGTCTTGGCACTTTATTTTGCTCATCTTTATCTTGTCTAATCTAGACCTCAAAATAGAACCATTTCGATCCAAACTACAATCTACGTGTAACACCTAGTGCCACTAGGTGGAAACCTTATGACATCATGGATTTTTTCCTTCATGGAGGATAGTCTGTGTGGTCTGTGCTCATTGGATGACCACTGGATTAGCAACAGGTTAGCGTTGCGTACTAGCGATTTTGGCGATTGACAGGACCATTGATCTTAATTTACTTGAGTTATTTTGAAGGGGCGATGGTACGGAGCTTTCTAATAGTCTTTATGGAATGTCATATGGAAAAGGGGAGATAAAATCTACGTACGCGATACTTCCTCAGTATGTCGAAGACTAAAAACGTTTACATTCACGAGTTACCCCCAGTTGTGCTCTACGACTTCACAAGGCTAATGGATACCCTTTCACAGTCAGATTGGATTGGATTTGGTAAGAAACCATAATGAATAAATCATTCAAGGACTCAGTCTTTAACTTTAATAATCAAGTGAGGCTCTAATTTTGGATAGGGGGACATTCGTTAGGATATTTGTCTGGTGTTAGCTGAAAAGTTAACTTAGCTAGCTAACGTGAAGTTATATGTAAACGTGAGTTATCCCACGATTAGCTATCAAAACGGTCAATGAAGCCAAAGGCAGACACGTTCACACCCTGTGTTTAGTAAACAACCGACTTGTTAGCTAGTTGTTCTTTTTTGTAATCCTCATTTTAAACTAGCCTTTATGAAAGGGACAGATAGGTAGGAAGCACTAACACACCAAGTGGTTCCTGAGACTGAGTGGCTGATTGAGAGAAAGATACACCCAAATCCACTAGGAATATATTTTGAACGATTCATTCATGACACTTTTTATCATGTTTCACTATTACAGCCTCGCACGTGGTACTGGATCAAACTGAACTTCGATTGATCGAGCGTTATGAGGACAGGACAAACCGGTTAATGAACATTTGGAGCTGTCGAAATGGCACTGTGTCAGATCTACTCACTATTCTCACGGACCTGAAGATGTACAGAGCTCGAGATATCATCTTTAACTGTGAGCACCATTCGCCTATTGAGTTGTAATGCTGCAGAACTATTTATTTTGACGGAGGTGGTTCTTTAAAATAAAGTAGATTCTTTGATATTTTACACTGTTCACTAAAGCTCTGTTAATTTGTTTGAGTAGTAACTTGAAAGTTCTAACATTCTAACATTTCATTCACAGGGATGCAGACCCAGTCACCCCCTTCAGAGCAGCCTCCCTGCCCCCCTCGTTCACCACCACGTTCGTCTTTTTCACCACCATCTTCTTTGTTCTATCCAGTCAAAGAGCCCAAGCATACCAAGCCAGTTTCAGGTTAAGGAACTGTTCATATCCCCAGAATTGTGTTAATCATGCTTTTTGCATTTTTGTTTTTACCAACTTGTGATATTTGTTTCAGAATGTCACTGTAAATCAATGGTCTTTTATTACAGAATCCAAACATCTACCCTTACCTGGTCCTCCACCTGCTGAGTTGGTGTCTCATGAAGGGAGAAAGCCTACTGCTTTACCAGAGGTTCAGATACAAAGCTTAATTTCACTTTAAGCAGTGTGTCTTTTTAACTTTGTGTGGGAAGTGGAGCATCATTTCACCATCACCTTGATAGTACTACTCTTGGGGCTCTTTGGTTGTGATGAGTTAGCTCCTCTCAGTATTTGGTTATGATATTTGTGGGTTTACAATATGTCATATTGTTACAATACAACACAGTGCAAAACAATACAATATAGTGTTTGATATTGTTGGTCCTGTTAACATACCTTTTTAAATACAAACACTGTTTTGCAGGCCTCTTCCGCACAACCAGCTAGCCTGAAATCGGTGGATCTATACAATTCTCTCTCCTCTTGTGCCATGTGCTGGTCATTTGAGGAGATTCAGAGAGGGACGGAGAACTTCTCTTTGGCACGCCAGATTGGAGAGGGGGGGTTTGGAATGGTGTACAGAGCCACTATGCGAAATACTGATTATGCTGTGAAGAAACTGAAAGAGGTATCTCAACTTAATGACTCAGACACTAAGATCCAGCCATTAGAAAATTGTCATGTTTATTTGGTTCAGTGGGCATTTTTTTGGTGTATTGTGACTTCACTGGCATTCACCCAAAAAATGATATTTTTAATAGCTCATTACATGGATGTCATGGCATCACATTCAAACAGTATAGTCCGTGTGTATCAGGAATTTTTAAAGACATTTACAAAAGCATTGATTAAAATACCAGATTAATGCCCGAGTTGCCATGATTCTACTGAATGTGTTGACAAATATACAACCTTATATCTAAACCTATATACCTAAATTACTCTGTGAATGTCTGGCATTACAACAACCCTTGAATGATCTAGCTTACCATTGTCTTTCTTTCTAGGATTCTCAACTTGACTGGACATTAGTGAAACAAAGCTTTAAGACAGAAGTGGAGAAACTATCATTGTAAGATGACTAGTACTTTTTAAATTGCAAAACACTATCTCTTGCTTTTTTCCTTCTTTAAATATTTCTATTAAAGGCACAATTGCTTCGTTTGTCATGTAGTTTGTATATATCACATCAGTAATATTGTTACAGCACCTCTATAGAGTCCATGATGTATCCCAGAATGCAAGAGTAAATTAAGGGAAATTACTCAGATTTAGAACCCATATAAAGGTGTTGGTTGCATAATGTGATCGATTACTAGTGAGAACAATGAATTTATCACAACTGAAGTGATGTTTGAAATCAGTCTTGCATCAATTATTCTTTACAACTTTTTGTTAATCCAGGTAAGTCCATACATGGAAATCCTACATGCTGCTGCTGCATATCTCCTCATCTGCCTGCAGACCTTTCAAAATCAATGGGCTTCTTTTCCTCTGCAATTCTTTTCAGTGGTCAGTGTTTTCTATCTTTTGTGTGTCTCCTTTTCTTTTCCAAGGTCTTTGGGTGACATTCTAGCTTTGGCCTTAAAAAGCATACATGAAACACCATTCAAATATGCCACAGGGCAATAACTTTTAAAGGCGCAGTCCTTGATTGTAATCTTCTATGCTTTTGTCAAATTTAGCAACATTCTGCCCACATCCCTCTAGCAGCCCATTGTGTGTCTGTGTTCAGTCCTTCCTTTAGGAACACATACAACTTGCATGAACCACTACAATGGTGCAATGCACAAACAATGGGCAGTGGTAGCGTAGTGGCTAAGGAGCTGGGCTAGCATGCAGTAGCCCGAAAAGTTGTGGGTTCAATTCCTGTCTTCCACTGTTGTGCCCTTGAGCAAGGCATTTAAAGGTTGTAGGAAATCAGCTTTAATGTTTGAGAAAATCAGCTTTTAAGTTCGAACTACAAAGCGCAGCTTCTAAATGCTCCATTCACGCAGGTGGTAAAATTTGTAAGGCATTATTATAACTTGTGAGGTAAGCTAGCCTATGTTCGATCAACTTCTGAAGACAACAAGAACAGCTTAATGCATAGACTAATGTTTTTTTAATAGGCCGCCAACTCTAAAACAAATTGAATTGGACCAATCGGGTGCAAACTCCGTGAGAAATCTGGTCAGCAACAACTGTTTAGGTGGCTGTTTCTTCTCCTAAATCTCTTAGCTAAAAAGAACATTTCTTCAGAATAATTACAAATGGATAGCCTATTTGTGATGACTTCTTGAAGAGGCCAAAAGCAAAAACACGAAGTTATCAGACCAAAGAAAACAGAAACTTTCCCGTTCTCACGTAGGCTTACATCAATGAGGAAGAAAACTTTAATGTGCAGCCTACACATTTGGCCTTCAAAATTATATTTCTAGGTCGCTTTACAGTAAGATACGTCTATGAGTGATTGATAAGAGGTAAAGGAATGTGCCACCATTCCGCTGCCGAACCATAGAGAACAATAGGAAACCTGCCGCTTGCCGCTGGTCAGTGTGATCCCCGCCTGACTTGTCATCAGTAAGTATAAATGTTACCTGTCAAGATGGGCAAATCTGATTTGAGAAAAAAAGTCAGAACTGAAGAATGAGGCTTGTAATGTGAACATAGTGCAAAGGTGTGTAGATTTCAAAGACAGTAGGGTCATTCCACATCAGTTCAACCAGGGCCCACGCACTTAGGTCTCAAAAAATTCTGAAAAAATTACCAGGTGTACCTATGTTACCCAGGAGACGCACTGTAAAATTACTCTTATGTAAGATCAATACTTTCCAAGATACAGCCAGTTTTACAGGGGGAGGGGGTCTGAACAGCAGACCTCACAAGTCTGAAAAATCATGTTGGTTATCATTTTCAGAGCACCCAAACACCTTGTGGGAATATACAAAGATTTTTTTAAATATGTTTTTTCTTATTCTCCATGATCCCTTCTTTTTTATTTTCCACCCTGAAAATGGGCAAAATGACCCATTGACATCAATATGTTTTATATAGTCACCACACTGCCACCTGTGGTTGTATAGCGTAACCTGTGGTAGCTCTATACAAAACATATTGATGTCAATGGTGCATTTTGCCCATGTTCAGGGTGGAAAGTGAAAAAGAAAGATTTGCATAAGACAAGTCAAATTGGTGTTTTTAAAAAGAAAAGATCATGGAGAATAAAGAAAAAAATATTTAAAAAATCTTTGTATATTCCCACAAGGTGTTTAGGTGCTCTGAAAATGAGAACCAAAATGATTTTTTACTTTTAGACTTCTAAGGTCTGCTGTTCAGACCCTGAAGGAATTTATTTTCTGTTCATTATTTTTTGTGAGAGTGTTTCTACTTATCTCAGTAAGGAAAATAAATCAAGAGCCTATGTTGAGTACAAATATGTCTTCTGAAGGCTTAAACAGAGCCCAGCCAAAAACTCCAATAAAATTTGTATCAACTTTGAGGGACAGCTATGACCATGCAGGATTATCCAGACCAAACGTGACGATTTTGCTACATACTATTCCTATTTATGTACCAGCATGCAAAATTCTTGCGCTGTGGGCTTGTGAACTTTGACAAAAAAAAGAGGCTGGACAAAATCAACACCCCCCTCCCCCTGTAAAACTGGCTGTATCTTGGAAAGTATTGATCTTACATAAGAGTAATTTTACAGTGTGTCTCCTGGGTAACATGGGTACACCTGGTAATTTATTTGAGACCTAAGTGCGTGGGCCCTGGCTGAATTGACGTGGAATGACCCAGTAGAAGTAGTTGTAGATCATAACTTACTCTCTGCTTATGGGCTCTTGCCCTGTGCTTCACCATTCCAGATATAGACACCCCAACATCCTGGATTTTGCAGGCTATAGCATTGGAGAGGGAACCCATTGCCTCTTGTATGCCTTTATGCCAAATGGGTCATTGGAGGACAGACTCCACTGTCAGGTAAGCCTTTTTATCCTCGCCCCCCCAGTTGGGGAAAAGGCTATTGTAACTGGGTCCACCAGTCGACATGTCCACTAAAATAACCTCAAAAGTATTGGTCGAATAATAGGCATAGGGTCAACATATCTCAGTCTTCCTACATGATCGTACAAATCTGGCTGAGAATGCAGATGTTAGAATTTGATTAATATTAACTTTTGTTAATATGATGTGACATGACTAAGGTCTGTAGTCGCCTGACTGCTCTTATGTTTGCTGTCAAACTACATCCGTTCGGCGTTACTCGTATGCACCCAACTGATTATCTGTTTTGGTACCATGCCAAAGCCCTTTCACACTGTAGGGTGTTTTTGTTGCACTTAAAACACCTTTTTTTTTCGTGCATTCGGACAGCATGGAACTAGGAATTATTGAGTTCCTCTGACCGCAGTACCTGTAACTATTTGAGCTCCTACTTTTGGGTAGGATCCTTTTCTGTGCATAGGAACCATGACTAATGTACATGCTAACTTGGCCAAGGCAGCAGAAGTGCCACTTTTAACAATCACTATAAAAATAATTCAGCTTCTTTTTAAATTTGCTTAACATTTAAAACTGCACGAGAAGACCGCAGAGGCTGACTACTGTCATGCGACAAATGCCTTCTGGACTGATGAGAAGAATAAGAATAAGGGCAATGCTATTCTTTTTTAATGCTTCCTGATACCACAAGCTTCTAGTTTGTCAATAAACTTCAGTAGCTAGATTGATTTCATTACTCTATGTTCATGTAACATATTGGGCTACTAACGTGTGTTAAAGTCATCTCAGAGTTCCTACTGTGTGCAGATGTGAACAGAAAAAAGCCCTAGGAACTGTGTAGGTCTAGGGTTAGCCTCTGCAGTTAGAAGTTAGTAGAACTGTGTTCTTAAGGGTCATTCACACCAGAAACGATAACTATAAAGAAAACTATAACTACAACCCCAAATCAGAAAAAGTTGGGACATTGTGTAAAATGCTAATAAAAACAGAATGTGACAATATACAAATCTCGTAAACCCATATTTAGCTGCAAAAAGGACATACACAACTTATTTCATGGAAAATATAAGTTCATTTTGAATTTGATTCCAGCAACATGTTTCAACAAAAGTTGGGACGGGGCATGTTTGCCACTGTGCTGCTTCACCTCTTCATTTTACAACATTCTATAAATGTTTAGGAACTGAGGAGACCAGTTGCTAGAGTTTTGAGAATGAAATGTTGTCTCATATCTATCCGATATGGGGTTTGAGGTAGGGGTGGGCGATATGGACAAAAAATAATATCTCTATTTTTTGTGATTTTGATGTTAACAATAATTAGTCGATCCTTTAAAACTTTACAGCTCATTATTTATGAATAGCATCATTACAATAATAACCAATAACCTAACCTGTGACTTTTTAACCAAATCAACCAATGCATTGTCAGTCTGACACATTTCCAATTCTGCCCCCACTTGCGTGTGTGGCAATGACATGTTCTAGCTAGCCGGCTACATTGAGAAGCTAGATAGGCCTAACAGTTTCCCAAGAGAAAGTCTGATATGAAGCAGAAGATCCTTTCAAACCTTTACTTAGGATTCACTGTAAAACTAAGCAGACCAACAGAGGACATCTCAGTTATTTCCTTTGATGTTTTGTTTAAAAGTAATCAAGTTGGCTTAGGCTAGAATTCCAAGTTACAGAAGATAAACTAATGCCTTAGTTTATGGCTAATGTATTAGAAAAATCCCATAGAGATGCTAACGGTTAGCATAATCGATAAAAGTAGATAATTAGATTAGATTCAACTTTATTGTCATTGTGCAGAGACGTACAAAGCCAACGAAATGCAGTTGGCGTCTAACCATAAGTGCAAAAAGCAGAAAAGTGCAATGTGATATACAAAGTATAGACAAGTGGTGCATAGGCAGGACAAGATATATAGTGCAGTGTAGACAGTAGTATGCAGTTGGTTTACAGAAGGTGGTATAGAGTAATATAAGCGAACTTCAGTCCATTTACAAAAGGGTTGACTCAATGCCACTTCAACGAAGTAGCCGCACAAAATAAATATTAGGCGTGTGACAAGGTGGACCCACTTGCGATCATGTGACTTGCTCTGCTGCAGCCTGGGGCTTCTCTCGCATAGGCTACTCCTCCTGGATTTAGTGAATGTATAGGGTTTTAATGCATGATTTTGAGTGTTTTCCCCCCTAAGTAATTTAAACATTCGATAATGTCAATTTGCACATCAATAAAACGCTCATCACAATATTATTGCAGACGATATATATCGCCCACCCCTAATATGGGGTATTCTTAATCATGATTTTCATTCCATGATGCGCCTAATTTGGCAGGTCTGGACTGCAGACAGGCCATTTTGGCACCTGGACTTTTCCTCTTTGGAGAAATCTTCTTTCTTCTTTATTTCAGACCCAGGGGGATCTATATCACAGTAAAAAAACACACAGGGTAAAAATACAAAAATATTGTTTAAATATGTGCAGAATTTATTTTGCCATTGTTTTCCTAAAATATTCGAGGTCTTCCCTGAAAAAGACATTGCCTGGATGGCCCTATATGTTGCTCAAAACCTGTATACATCATTCAGAATTGATTATGCTTTGCCAGATGTGCATGATACCCATGCTGTATGCACTAATTAAGCCCAGAGGAGTCCATGATTTCCAAAAAGAATGGCAAATGTTGATTGATCTCACCACAAGACCTTTTTCCACTTCAGCTCCATTTTAAACAAGCTCAGGCTCAGATAAGACACGCATCACGTCTAAATACAATTCTATATTTTGCATGGTAAAGTTCACACTAGCATTTGTGAATTGAGTATCAAACTGTGCTCATAGACAATGGTTATCAGAGGTTTACCTGAGCCCATACAATGATTACAGAAACAGGTCTGGTTTTAATGCAGTGCCATCTGAGGTCCAAAAGACCATGGCTATCCAATATTGTTTTTCAGCTCTGTCCCTTGTTTGCAAAGATTTCATTGTATTCTCTGAATATTTTAATGATATTATGTACTGTAGATGACAGTGTTGTAGTACTCGAGTCCAGGACTCGGACTCGAGTCTGAGTCATGAGCTAAATTTATAGACTCTTGACTTGACTTGGACTTGAGCACTGAATGACTCGAACTTGGACTCGGACTCGTACATTCAGACCATGCAGACTTGGAAATTGAGACGAGGACTCGACTTTTTTTTGTATGTCATTAGGCTATAACTGTAATATGTCATTAGAATATTATTTGGTATAGGATTTTAATATCTAAATTATTTTTAGTATTAACATTAGTGCAATGGAGTGTTACTGCTTCATGTCATACATCACGTCATTTTCCTACAAAACGGACGTTAACTTTAATGGCGCCAAATGCCTGGAGACATGAATGCCCCAAAGTTTGTCAGTTTTGCATTTAATAGTGACTTGACTCGGACTTGACTCGGATGAGTAGTGGACTCGACTCGGACTTGACTTGGATTTTTTTTTAATGACTTGGATTTGACTCGGACTTGAACAGTGGAGAATCGGACTCGAGGCATAGTGACTAGACTACAACACTGGTAGATGATGAACTCCCCAAATACTTCACAATTTTATGTTATGAAGCATTGTAAATATATTGTTTCATCATTTGTCTGAAAGTTTATACAGAGTGATGAATACCTCTACGTCATTACTTTAAGAGACTCTTGCCTTTCTGGGATGCTCTTTTTCATACCCAATCATGTTGCCAGTTACCTTATTAGTATATATAGTTGTAAAATATTCCTCCTTTTTTTTCTTTATCATTACACAACTTTTCTAGCATTTTCTTGGCCCCATCCCAACTTTTTTTGAAATGGGTTGCTGGTATCAAATTCAAAATGAACATATTTTCCATGAAATAATCATGTATGTAATTTTCAACATTTGATATGTTGTCTGCATCCTTTCTGCAGCTAAGTATGCGTTTACTAGATTTGCTGATTATCACATTGTTTTTTTTATTTGCATATTACACAACGTCCCAACTTTTTCTGATTTGGGGTTGCATAAAGTGTCCACACCGATCAACGATAAATAGTCTCTCCTTGGGTCGATGAATGAGATGGCTAAAATGTGATGGATTCTGACTGGCTCTCTGCTTTTTATCGTTCTCAAAATCGCTCTGAAAGTGGTCACCAACGACATAGTTCTTTATGTGGTTATCATTATAGTTTATGTGTGGACGTTGTCATTCATATTAGCTAGAACAATACTTTTTTGTTGTTATAGTTATAATTATTGTTCTTGGTGTGAACATCCCTTTAGAACTATTGTGCACGAATGTGCCTTAATAGTATTTACCATCACTTAGCAGATCTTATTGTAACAACTGGAACAATTAATATGAACCTATTTTATTTGAAACTTGTATCAGTTGAAGGAGTTAGCATACCTATTCCATGTAGACAGGGATTGATTACTGCTTTAACAGTTTTCCCTTTGTTAACTACATGGACAGCGTGGCACTCCACTCACTAACATTGGAGCACAGGTAGTACAGATAGTCTACAACTAAAACTGTTTACTAAAAAACAACAAACTGTCATGACCTCTGTGTTTGACTCTGAATGATCCGATTCTGTTGTATTATCAGCACCAGGCTTGGTTGTTTTTAGTTGCCTAAAATAAGCTAAGTCACTTCCTGTTTGTCTTCACTTAACTCCTGAAACATGCTGGTTGGCCCAGTGGAAAATCACCAGGGAGCAGGCAGTTTCTGCATTCTCCCATGCTATATTTAACAGTGGAAACCATGCTTATGAGTAACAGGGTGGCATTTCCACACTGAAAAAATACAAGTGTGAATTATTTAGCCAAGCGTGAAGCCATGCTAAAGATCAAAGACTTCTATACGTCAGTGGACGCTCCTCCAGTGAGGGAAGGGCTGACTACCATCTAAAAATTCAGAGAAAAATAAAAACATGTCAATTGAATTGACTAAAGACACTATTAATATTACTATTTTGAATTTACAAAAAAACGTGTCCCTATCTAGGCATGCAAGAGTTATTCTTCAGGGGGCATATTGAGAGGACCAATTCCGGCAAAAAGGCAACTATAGAGAGCCGGCAGAGGTGATGCCACCATATGACAATGTACTAGCAGAGCATTGGCAAACTTTATCAGTTTTCACTGGCATGTCCAAAACCACTCAAAACAATTTGATTTCAGCAATAGCCACCAAAGGCAACCTTCTTCTCTTGGCAGATTGATGAAACCTGGAATGAATCCTGATGACTTCAATAATTATCTACCCATATCCAATCTGCCATTTATGGACCCTTTCAAGAGAGTTCCATTATCAGCATCATAGTTGGCCCCACAAGACTTCCTTTTTAACATTCCATATGTAGAGGAAGTAGATTGGGGCCCAAATAGAACGTTCAAGCATTGTTTTTGTTTTTATTGATGAAAGGGTCTATATCTAAAGTCTTTGAGAGGTAGTTGCATCTCCAGGACCACCTGAAAGAGAATGATCTTTTTGAGCCATGTCTGTCTGGACATGATTAGATTAAATTAGATTAAACTTTAAACTAGAATCTCTTGCCAGCTTTGGAGTTCATGGCAGAGTCCATCCAGTGGTTCACGGACAGGACAAAGTTTGTGCAGAAGATGAGCTGCAAGTCGGACAGATCTGCAGTTATAAAGGGGATTCCCTTTGAGGCCTCTGCTATTAATCATCCATCTCCTCCCACTTGGCAGTATCCTTCGGCAACATGGTGTTCAGTTTCACTGTTATGCTGATGACATCCAGCTTTACATGTCTAATAAGTCCACTGCCTCTCTTCCTCCTGCTGACATCACATGTCTTCATGTCATCAACTTCTGAGAATTACTAAAAACTAAGCAGGTCAGAGTTGTCATGGCAACTCAATGCTATTATGTCGTGTCAGCACTCACACCAAGTTTCCTGTGCATCATCCTGCTTCATTGGCTTCCTGTTGCATATTAAATTTATTCACATATAAGGCCCTACACAATCATGCTCATACTTACCTTGCTGCGGGGAAATTACACCCTTGTCATTCACAGCTCTCCTTAGATATGTGAATACTCAGGGCACCATTCAGGAATGTTTTCTTGGCTTTTTCAATATGTCGAACAGCCGAGACGCTGTCCAGGTGCTGCATGATGGTGCTGCATCAGGTTATGGCCTGAGACCTTAATGGCTTGCGGGCCAAAGTAAGAAAAGTGGCTCCAAGAGCAACATTTGTCCACTCCTATGTCATTCGCTTAAATCTGGTCTTGAGTCATGGCATTAAATTCATCCCCAAGTTAAAAGTCTTCTTTGCTCACCTGGGTGGCTTCATGTCTTTTTTTTTCCAAATCCAGCAAGAGACTGGCAATGTTTGAGTTGATAGAGTTGAATTGCTGCAGCCAACAGCTAGAGCTGCCAGGCAGTTACAGTGCAACACCAAAGTCCTTTTAGGCAAGTCCCTCCACTCGGCGGCCATATACCAACGTTTTATGGGCACTCATCGGGCACAGTCTTTGGGTCGAACTGTGCGTGCGCAAGGCTTCATGACACCAATCTTGCTCCAGCGGCGAGATCACAACACATGATTGGCACGATGTCTTCACAACACACCATATGATTGGCTCAATGTATTTACATGTCGACGTTTTGCCGAGGAAGGGGTGGGATATGTGTAGACAACGGCCATATTGGCGTGACAAACTAGCCCCATGCATTTCTATGGAGTATTTTTTGTGCTGTGTCTCCACATTAGAAAGTCTCTGGCTACACTCTGGGGGCATGAACATGGGGGCTCATGAATATGCCCCAACTAGTTTTAGACCAAAACTCCTTACTGCTGTTTTAAATGTGTCTGTGTCTTACATGCTTGCATGCGCCACCAACATCCCCACAAACTCTCATTTCACACCAACACCATTCAACCACAGCTTACTTCCTCTCTTACTTTTACAACTATGTGTGCATGTATGTATGTATGTATGTATGTATGTATGTATGTATGTGTATATATATATTGTCGTGTATATATAAACAAACGTGTGTGTGTGTGTCTAATAAATATATATATATATATATACACACACACACACACACACACACACATATACTGTATATAGATTCAGATTGACTTTGTTTTTAGGACATTCCTGTCCTCTCCTGGTCTCAGCGCCTGGGAGCGCTGATGGGAGCTGCAAAGGCCCTGCAATTTCTTCACTCCTGGTCACCACAGGTCATCCACGGAGACGTCAAGAGGTGTTGTACTCTACAATATACTACTTATGTGTACTGATGAGGAATGTGCAGCTCATATGTCAACATTTAGGTTTATGGAGGTGCTGTGGGCATTTGCCATGTGTCCAAGTGCCATTTCCTGATTCCATCCCATCTCTCTCTCCCACTCCCTTCCTGTCAGTCTTTTCACTATCCTATTTGAGTAAAGGCAGAAAAGGTCAAAAAATATACTTGAGGTTAATATAAAAACTTGAGGTTTAGCTAGTTTAATTTCAACCTCATATCATCATGCATCATCTGCCCTGTGTCACAATGTGAAACTGATCTTCTCAGATCAGAAAGACTTCAAAAAAGAACAATGCTGGTTTTGCATTGAAAAATGTTGGGGGCCCTGATCATTACGAGGATTATAATTTGCGTCCTAGACACCATGCAGACTTATTTGTATCTATCTATAAATTACAGGAACGTCTGTGTGTGTGTTTTTGTGTGTGTGTGTGTGTCGCATATCTGTCGAACCGTTTGTCCGATTGATTTCGCTGCTCTACTGTAGCCACTCCCCCTCTCATACCGCACTGTAGGCTACCATAGAGGATAGAAGCAAGGCATTGAAAAAAGTTAAGCTAGTGCAAGATGTATGGATGATTATCATGTCTGACATCAACAATAAAGATGTATGCGGTTTGGTTGCATAAAATGATTCCGCGGATTTTGCAACACCACGCCAACAAACACAAGTATGAAGTGGCTGTTTAAAACGACATACAAATGATGTGCAATAAACTGACACTTCGAATAGTCCAGGCTACTTCGAACTGTTTTTAGACTTTGAATAAACAAACGACAATTCCGACTGCAAGGTCCCAAATTGAAACAACTGACTTTCTTTAGGACATTTCTTCATGCAAAGCAGCTACAGACAATGAGTGGCAGACAAAGCTTGATGTCACTTATTGGTTGTTTTTGAGTCACATCATTGCAAATTTCATATGATGATGCATCATTCCACAAAAGGTTTGTCTTCTCTATCATGAAGTTATTCAATAGGCTAAACATATAGCCTTGACTCAACAGCTGTTAGGCTTATGTCATTTTGTCCTTTTTATGTCATTATGTCATTTTGCCTAAAGGTGATGATACATGGGGCAACTTTTTGGTAGGCCACTGCATTAGTGGCTCCATGCGTTCTGATTGGATGAGATTTGCCCTTAAAGTTACCCCTTAAAATATCAGTGGGAATGTGCCAGAACCACAATACTCAGGAACACTTCCCAGAGTGTGGAAACTGTCTTGCTCAGACAGTTTCATTGTGTTTATCATCACTTTAGGATGAATAGGACAAATTGTACCAGTTAAGTTGATTCACATGGAAGTGTTTTCAAAGGGCCATGGAAGGCAAAGCTGCAGCCTGTCATATGCCCTGATCTTCTTGTTAAGCTTTTTGTTTACCAGCAGAGGGCACTGTCAATAGCCAAAGTGTCACAGTTTTCAATATTGCAGCATTGTATATGTATGTTATTTGGTTGTTGTTAATGTTGTTCAGTCAGATATTGTGTCAGTTTTTTTTTGTTCTTTTTGAACTCTTGTATAACCATGGTGTTGGTCTTTAAACTTATTCCCTTATATTTTGGTTATAAGCGCTGATAAGCACTGTTTGAAATGTCTAATTTGTATAGTGGTTTGTCTTCTGGCTTCTCAGAAATCTCACAGATGCACACTTGCATTCTTTTCGTAGTTCAAACATCCTTCTTGGAGAACATTTTGAGCCTAAGCTGGGAGACTTTGGATTGGCTCGATTATGTCAAACCCCTGGCAGGGCCACAGGCAAGACGACCACTGTTGCTCAGACAAAGACAGTGCGGGGTACACTGGCATACTTGCCTGATGAATACTTGAAGGACGGTCTGCTGGGAGTGGAGATTGATGTATATAGCTTTGGAGTGGTGAGTTCCCTGAAGCTTGCATTAAAAGAGCTATGTGCAATTCTGTGGGATTTGAGTTGTCTTGAATGCAGACACAGGGCACTCTTCCACTGACTTGCTTACTTGTAGTTAATACAGTGGCACATCTAGGACAAAGTGGTATTACAAGCTGTTTTGCACGCAAACTAAAGAGGATATCTGGACAGCAGAGCATAGGCTAGGGTTTTTTGACACTTCATTGAAACGGTTAGTTTTGTCAACATTCTGTTGCGATTTGTAGGTGTCTTTTTTTTTTTTTTTTTTTTGTCGTTTTACACTAAATTAAATCCAATAATCACCTTCTGTATAAGATTGTGGCAAATTGTTCACCCCCTGCCCCTACTACCCATTGGGCCTCATTCACCATCCATTCTTATGAAGACATTTGTTCTTAAAATCCACTAACTTACGCAGTTTTCACAAAGATTCTGGCATTCACCAATGTTTCCTTGTTCTTAGGTAAAAACTAAATCTACGCACACTCAAGAGCACTCCTGCGCACATTTGAGTTCTGACTTGTTTGTTTCATCATTTCTGCAGGTGTAAAATATAATAGAATTTAAATGACAACTATATGTTTTAGAATGTGTGATGTTTTTGAATAAAATCTTTTTTTTTTTATAAGATTTTAATAATAGATAATATTTTCTACATTTTTCTTATAATTATGACCGCCGCGCAGCGAAGCTAGGTTTAGTCAGATTTTTTTTTTTTTTTTTTCAAATTTCCGTCAAGGATTCCCGGGACACTGAAAGACCGGGGTACACGAAACTTGGTGGGCATGTTACCCCACATGGATAACATGGAACCATCGTTTTTTGTTTTGATCTGTACCCCCCCCTGCTGGACTGGACCCCCCGAAAGGAGGGTAGGGCAGACACAGTTTTCTGTGAATATCTCGAGAACCGTAGGGTTTAGGAGGACCATTTTTTTTTTGTATGTTGATCTCAAGGGGCCATGTCAACCCATTCCATAACCACCCATTTCGTGTATAGCGCCACCTAGTTAAACACAAAAAAGTAAAAATGAGATGTTGTAATCGCAGGTATCTGTGACCTAACATAGTCAAAACTGCACCTAAATTGGAAGTGTAGGATCATTATGACACCCTCTGTATGCACGCCAAGTTTTGTGGAATTCGTTCATGGGGGGCCACACAATAAATTAATTTGTTACTATACACCAACTGGCCTGTAGGTGGCGGAGACAGTTTTCTGTGAATATCATGAGAACCCTAGGGCCTAGGAGGTCCACCTTTTTTTATGTATGTTGGTCTTAAGGGGCATGTCAACCCATCCCATTACCACTTATTTCATGTATAGCCACCTAGTTAAAAATTAAAAAGCAAAAAATTAGGTGTTTTCATCACAATATCTCTGGCTGACAAGGTCTAAATTGCACTAAATTAAAAGTGTAGGATCATTATGACACCCTTGAATGCATGCCAAGTTTTGTGTACTTTTCGTTCATGGGGGGGCTTTACAATAAAATAATTTATGTGTACATTTAGTGACGTACACCAACAAGGATTCCCGGGACACTGAAAGACCGGGGTACATGAAACTTGGTGGGCATGTAACCCTACATGGATAGCATGGAACCGTCGTTTTTCGTTTTGATCTGTAGCCCCCCCGCTGGACTGGACCCCCCGAAAGGAGGGTAGGGCAGACACAGTTCTCTGTGAATATCTTGAGAACTGTAGGGACTAGGGTGACCATTTTTTTCCCATATGTTTGCCTCCAGGGGTCATGTTAACCCATTTCATGTGCCCACATGTGCACAAACAGATACACACGCACACACATACATTCACAGTAATCATACGTATGACACATACTCACACAGTAGACATATGTACGCATGCATGCACAGGCACATACGCAGGCACACACACAAGCACGCACACACACACCCACACACATAACATAAACATGTACATGCACAAGAATTTTTCAGAATTATGAACAGGCAAGATGGTGGGGTTGTATAAAATGAATTTTACATGTGAAATCTATGAACTAATCATGTTTTGGTACTTGTTGTCTAACAGATACCAGTGAGAATTGAGTGTGGATAATGCAATTTAGTGAGACAGTTAGAATCATATATAGGCCTTTCAGCGTGATTTATTTTTGTGGAAAAAATGTGCTGGACTGGGCGGTGTCATATTTTGTACATCTAGTTTTAGTAATACTAATTATATTATTACATTTGAATAATAATAATAATAATGTATAATATTTGGATAATTCTTATTTAAAAATATACTTCTAAAAATAAAGACAACAAATACCATTTTTTCCCACACCAAATACACCATTATACCAACTATTAAATATAACTTCTCTTTTCCTCATTTACTGGTCAATTTCTGCTGCAATACCTTCACTTCAAAGCAGCTGTCATATACGGTAATCAGACTGTCCTGCTCATATACGGTATAATATACGGTAGAAATAATAGTGTGGTGCCTCAGCCTCAATTTGTGTGCACACGTTCCTGCAGTATCATGCCCTTTTATGATGATTAAAAGTTTACCTATGCTAAATAAAAACATCTGGCACGCCCTGGCAACTTAAAAAGAAATGGGATACAGTATGATAAGAATGAAGTCTACTTAAGAGTTTTCATAGGACCTTCTTAAGAAAATAATGTAAGTAAATTCTAAGGGCAATATTGGTGAATGCTCTTATTTTTTACATATATTTTATACGTATGCATTCTTCATTCATATATTTTACTATAACTAGGTTTTGCTGGAAGTGCTGACTGGTAGAAGAGCTTTGGAAGTTACTGACCGGTCTAAGGCTATATACCTGGTAATGGCAATGCCTTACTAAAAAAAAAAAAAAAAAAACATACTCTATGTTGTTTAACTCTGAAATGAACACTAACTTATCACTCCTTTTACTCACAGAAAGACTTGGTAGCAGAGCTTGAGGACGAGGGACAAAGCACCCGCACTGGAAAAAACAGTCAGACTGAGAATATTTCGACAGCAGCACAACACATCTGCAGGAATCATCTGGACTCTAAAGTTGTGACTGGAGGTAAACCTGTCCCCAGTGGAGCTCTGGAGATTGCTCAGCTAGCTTGTCAGTGTCTGCATCGCAGGAGGAAGAAAAGGCCCCTGATGGCTGAGGTATGTGTATGGGTGTTATCGGTTCTGTTAAACCAAGCCAATCTTTCCGGCTGACACATTAGCTGTGCTTGACTGTACCCGAGTGGTATTCATTTTCCCCCTTATGATGTAGCAGTGTTTAAATTCTGGGTTGAAACCAAGTTACTTGTGTCTCTTCACCCTTATTGATTGATTGATTGATTGGCTGGGTGATATATTGGTATTACAACTACAACCAACATATTATTGAAAACGATATGTAGTTGAGACAATATCATAATACATGTGCCGCGGGCCCCATACCTATATTCTTTGGCCCAGGATGAATTAGCTCTGATACATGCAATACACATTAAGGGTGACTTCAATTGTTTATGCAAAGGGACTGAGGCACCAAAGTAGTTTAGTAGTTACAGATTACAATTTCAAATAAAAAACACACGACTACATAGGATCCATTACATGTGAAAACATTAAAAAATAATTTTATTAACAGCCTGCAGGCCAGGGTAATCTAATATTACTGCATTAACATCAACTCGCATGGAATTATGGGAACACTCAATGCGCCTTTTCAACCCTCTGCTGAAACTGCAAGCTTAGATTGCTTGCTTATAAACTCGCACTGCGCAGAAACAAAATAAAATCATTCATATGCATACAATCCTCAATATGCGTGAATTAGGCCATTAGAAAAAGGCCATCTAACGAGCCTATCGTTGTGCAAAATCGCCAACGATGTTCCCAATATTTAATGCTCTGGCTCATCGTATTTTCAATGGACAGGATAGCTAACCCACTGAGCCTCTCCTGCCCCATGCTGCTCCTTAGGTATAGGTCTTAATAAGTTTGAGTTTGGAAAAAGATCGCTCAGCTGTTGCACAGTCAAAGGCAATGTCAGAAACAACATGAGAGCAGTACACCCTTTCCCCTTGCTCTTTACGCTCCTGCTGCTTCTTGCAGCCTCTTGTGTTTGAAGGGCATTTTGGTCAGAACGATGACTGAAATGTGCAGCCACCATCCATTCAAAAAATCACAACAAATCACTTAGCCTACCCAGAAATCCTTGCTGCATCTCAGTAGAAAGAAAGATACTCTGGCGAAACAGTATGACGACAAGATGGTAATTTGATTTAGCCGTTTTTATTTGATAGTTTGATTCTTAATGGTGAAGTTCTAAAAAAAAAAAAAAAAAAAAAAAAAAAGGAGGCAGGGCGGGGGTAGCGACGGGCCCCGGGAGGTCACGGGCCCTGGTGCGACTGCACTTGCTGCACCTACTATAGTTACGCCACTGGTAGCAGATCTAAAGTCCTCAGGGAGACAACCTAAACGCTGATTTTATTAAGAGGATATGCACGCGACTCGCGAGCAGTTAGGGCATGATTTTTTATGATTCCTGAAACCCCATTCAATCGTGCATAGGGATTTTTCTTACGAACCGGAACATGCAAAAATGAACGCATACAAAACGACGGTAGCGTCTATCACACTCTTGATGAGTGACTCAGTTACGTTGTTTAAGTAGCCTAATTTTTTTTAAACTTTTTTTGTTGTCGATAGCAACATGTCTAGGCCATCATAGTCTACATTTGCTTGTCATCTAGGCCCTATCAAACCCTTACAGGTAAAAAAAAAAAAACTGCATTGTGTGACAAAACTGCAGGTTTTTTCAATATTGTTGTGCCCAAAATAGCCTGTTGCATTGTGCAGTACAATGTAGGCCTGCGTTGTCAGTCAGGGTCAACTTTTGGTCTTTTGTTATTTGCACAGCTTTATCAGAGCAACTGTAGCCTATGCCTATTGTAGGCCTATGTTATTGTTTACACTTGTTTGCACAGCTCTGTTAGAGCAGTCTGAAATTAATATAATTAAAACTGGCTGTGTTGTCATAATTGTTGTGTTGAGTGAATATATGAAGCACTTCGCTCTTTCTGTTTGAAATATCGATATCGTATATCGCCAATCAGCCCCAAAATATCGGGATATCAGTTTTGGTCCATATCGCCCAGCCCTACTTGCAAGCACGTTAAGTTTTTATTTAAATTATATTTTGCAGGTATTCAAAACACTCCAAAACAACTACAAGAATCAGATGTACACTTGCAGATCGATTAACATCTCGTCAGAGCTCCCTCAACCACCTCCTCCTCAGACGCCGGCCTGGACAGACACCTCTGTGGAGGCTCTGAGATCTGAATTTACAAAGCTAGGACCTCAAGAAGACACATACTGCTGCACTCAACATGTCCACGTGCCTTCTCTCAGTTCCATGGCATATTCATCTGAATTTCAAAAAGATGATGGGAGCAAAGAGACATTGGGCATGTACTGTTCACACCGCTTTCCCTGTGAATCAGATGAGAGTCAGGGGTTCTCACAATACTTTAGTTCTTCCAACTCTTCTACGCTACCCAAAAGTAACATCCCCGGGACAATTCGGAGCCTAGGAGATGGGGATTACAGTTCATCTGGCTCACAGGCAGGTCTATCACAGACCAGCTCAGCAGCAGGTACAGCTTGTTGTTTCAGAGAGTTCACATGGCTTTGTATCTAAACAGCTCCTTGTTCTAATGACAAAAAAAATGTAGCATGTAAATGGAACAGTCATTCTGTCATTTTAACTTGCTCTCCATTTTCACACATTTACAGGTTTATCTAGTGAAGGGATTGTGGTTAATGCCGCGAAACAGCAATTGGTACACAAAATGGCACTTTATGAAAAGGGATTGCTCGCTTCATCTGGGTTGTTCTCCTCTGGGAGTGGCTCTTGTAAGTTCCTGTTTATGTTTCCATAACATTTCTCAACTGATCACTTAATTTATAGATATGGGTAGATTATTTGAAACAGATAGGCTATTATTTCAGTAGGAATCAGTGCTATGCTGAAATATTCGTTTATAATATACAGCATTTTTTTTGTTTTAATGTTTTTATATTTAATTCAATTCATCACTCAAATAATTCAATCAATTAATTAATTAAATTAAGGTCACAGAGTACTGTCGGTACGGGGGGAAAAAACAACGAAAACAATCAGGCTGCATAGACAGGACTAGCTATATTATATGTAGTATGGATGCTGTTCAAAATGACAAATAATGTTAACCCCTTTCAGATGGTGAAGAAAGTACCCAAAGCCAGGAGCCAGTGGAGAGTGAGGAGTTTGAATACTAGCAAACATATAACACCCATCCATGCAACAATATATTCTACAGTTAAAGCTGCAGTTGGCAAGATTTTTGTTGATCATATTCACTGAAACTGACACTATGCTCAGACAGAACAACATAAATCAGCCTGTTTTAGGAAAAAACCCACACTTCTACCTCCACCTAGAGCCTGTTATTTGTTTTGCGAAAATCCACAGCTCCCAGTTCTTCTGGTCCAATCAGAGCAGGGCTGTCCATCACAGTCTGGTGCGCACTGACGAGCACGAACTTGATGAGAGGGTGCTCGGAGGTAGTGGGGGAGGGGCATGAGAGTTGTAAACATTCAAAATTTTGGCTAAGTCCCCTCAATCTGTCAGACTTGCCAACTGCAGCTTTAAAGTATCATAATGTGTAAAATTCAAGACTCTTTTCCTCAGTGGCTCTTAGTTAATGGAATGAGTTGCCTAGTGTTCTGTGTTCCTGTGATAGTTTTGGATCTTTCAAGAGGGGTCTAAAGACTTATGTTCGGTATGTATGGTATTTGTCTAGTTTTCATTATTGATATTTGATATTGTATTGACATTATTGTTATAATTACTATTTTGCATTATTGACATTATTTTTTATTATTACTATTTTGCAAAGGCGTCTGCTAAATACAACAACCATATGCATGTAATTCTGTAATCTTAAAGGTTGCTTGCATTGACCTGTAAGTTTGTAAGTACACAAGTAGCCTACCTTCATAAGCACTCAGTATGATACTTCAAGGATAATTCAAGCAATGTAATGACAAAGTTCTTTTTGGGTTGGTGCCTGTTTAAATGTTGCTGCCTGTTTGAAGTATACCCAGCTTAAGCTATTGCTACTCATATTGTTTACATAAGTAGACTCGGTCAATGTGAAGTCTGTGGAAGTCACTGGTTTGTTTTGGTACTCAACTTGTAATTATGTCAGAATGACACAACCGTTTGGTATGGATGTTTTTTTTTTTTTTTAAACCATGTGCATTAATCAAGGTACAAAATATTGTATGTTGGTATTGGTAGTGTTATTTATACTCATAATAAAATGTAATTGATTTACTCCGGTGCCATTATTTGGAGTCACCAAAGAAATGTACCCTATTAAATGTATTAACAATGTATTAAACGCATCAGGACATAGAAAGGTCAATCTGAACCTTGCCTACTAGAGAGAATTAACAAATTGTAAATCATGCGATGAAACATACCAATGAAAGAGCTAGACTTGGGAGTAATTGGCCTTCATAAAAAATAATAATAGGCCTATATACTTTTCCAAGTGTGCACTGACAGGTGGGTGGGGGTCAGAAATACTGCGAATTTGTCCATTTCGGCCTGTGTGAATGCATACAGTGCAAACGCTTACCTCACCACCCAGTGCTGAGGCGCAGCGGTATTTAATTATCAACGGGGGTTGTCAAGAAGATGGCGGCTTCCTGGGCGGCATGAAAGGATGTAGAGCTACCAATATTGGCAGTGATAGAAATATCCAGGGTTGAATTTTATGACTGAGTACCACCCACAAGACAAATTAATTATTATAACAACCCGAAACGAGTAAGTATGTTGTGCAGCTAAGAGATAGGTTAAATTATGTTGCTTTATGAGATATCGGCTAACGGTGTATCCGCCATTTTTCTTGAGGGAAGCTAGTAAGGGGCTAAGCTAGCTGGCATATCTAATAATGAACTGTAAAGATAGCTTGACTCTTCACACTCACAAGTGAATAAACAAACTCAACACGAATCATTTCTTGATTATCTTTTCCTAAATGTAATGTTCCATGGCTGTCCAGTCGGTGAGCCATTTGGACATGTTTATCTCTACCAGCTAAGAAGCTAACTAGCGAACTATCGCAAGCTATCTGTAGCTAGCTATTCCTCTAAAATAACTAGCTAGCACTAGCTAGTCCGGTGGCTAATTTAATGGTTTTGTGCTACAATTTCAAGCTACCGAGTGAAATTGTTTCATACGTGATTTGAGAGTTATCTTTGTTGTTGTGTCAAATTGCATCGAACATGCATGCTGGCAATTTGCAGATGATTCGATGCAGCACTTTAAAGTTGATAAGTCAATTGATATGTACTAGTTATGGACTATAACTAGCTAACGTTTGTAGCTTTTGAGTTAGCGTTGGGTAGTTGCCGCTAACGTTACGTAGCAGGGAGCTTTTGACTGAGGGTGGATTGTTTGGTTTGTTTGACAAGATGGCGACACCCAGACAAGAGAGGCATGAAAATTGACTTGAGCCGAATGTTGTAGAAACTATCTGAGCACTGTTAGCCACACATATGTAATGAGATTATGTTCGGGGGGATTCCAGTATGTTTAACAGCTCTATCGTTTTATAATACCTGACTTCCTGTAGAAAAACATATGCACAAAACGAAGTATAGTGTTTTGGGAAAGATAATAACACTAGAACTACCGCCCATCTGTATGTCAGCTCACCTAGCTTGGCTGGCTGGCTAACCCTACTTCCATTAGCTACGGGCTGCTGAGTGGTTTGTTGTTAGCAAGCTACAAGATGGCGGCACCCATGGAATCGCACCGCTTTGCTCCTGGAGATATTTAATAGAATGCAACAAATATTGCACGTCTTAATCCACGAAATACATAGATTTTGCATGCCCTGGTGGTTCACTACAATCTGCGCTTTTTATTCCATTTCTGTACCTGTTTCCAAAATCAGTGGCATATTCAACCGGCGTATTTCTATGCTGTAAAGCGTCTAGCAGCTACTGTTAAAATGGCGGCTCCCATGGATTTTTTGCTAGCATAGCTGGCTATCTTTGCAAAAAATAGCCTGTTAGCTTAGCGAAACGCTAAATTGGAAGAAAGGACTTTACACGACTCATTTCGCGAGAAGACTTGATGCTTAACCAGATGCTGTGTCTCGCCAGTTCTTTGGAACGTGTCAGTGTTTATGTTGGATGTAGCTGCATATCCCCTTTCCCATATGCGTTTTAATCCGTTGAGCCAATTGAAGATTAGCATGCCTATGTAGCAAGGTATTCTGTAGCTTCTTAGCTGAAAATAAGTGGCTAGCCTATTAGCTGTAGATCGGACTAAATCAAGACCTGGGTGTATGTGGTAGTAGCATTTTTAATGTCTGGGTGAACAGTTTTCTCATACGGCTTTCGGTTGGACTTTTCTCTTACTGAAAAAGCAATGTCTTCTGGCACCACGTCTGGGACATCTGGCACGGTTCTACAGCCTCGATGGAAGCGGGTGTTGGGTTGGTCTGGCCCAGTGCCTCGGCCTCGCCATGGCCATCGAGCTGTTGCAATCAAGGAATTAATGGTGGTATTCGGTGGAGGCAATGAAGGGATTGTGGATGAATTGCACGTATACAACACAGGTAAGAAACCTCTCAGCAGTTGCTAACATGCATTGTTTGACAAGCCCTCACAGGTGTATCTTTACACAAACTACGTTCATGTCAAATGCTAACGTTACCCTGCGGTAGATTTAGGGCTAACTGGCTAGCTAAATTAGCTCGCTAGTTAGCGAGCTAATTGTGGGCAACCATAAGTTTGTTTTTATTACATTAGCTTGGAACGGAAGACGTTGCAACTAGCCAAGTTAGCATTTTTTCCAACGTTAGCTATTTCGAACCCTTAACGTTAGGTGGATTGCCAGAGAATGGACTAGCCCGGCAATTTGATGTATAAAATAATAAGGTAACCAACGAAAGGGTTGGTTAAGATTTCCTACCAAACACTACTGATGTGTAAACAACACGGTTCATTAATGAAGGAGCAGTGTAAAGACAAGGGTTGCTCCAACAAGCTAACGTAGCTTGTTAGCCAAGTAGGTTGTATTAGCTTGCTAAATGGTGCTCCTGGTCAAATTGAATGATGATGGAACATGAAACGTAACTCTTGTTATTTCTTTTATGACACTATGAAAATGATCCTAGCTGGTAATGCAGCGTGTTTATGGTCATTATTGGAATTGGGGTGACAAGTTGTTAAGTTTCCGGCTATGATTATTTGCCAAATTCAAACAACTTAAGGCGGAACTTGCCAGCGAATGGAGGGAAAAAATGCTAAGAGAAATGGCGGGTTAATAGAATCTACGAGACGTCACTATATCAACAAAGCTCCGCCCACCACACGCCCCACGCTACGCTTTTGTTATTGTGTGCTTCAGGATCTACTTCCTCACATGGGAGATTAGGGGGAGTCTTGGCACAATGAATGTCACTAAATAAACACGTTGGAGTGGGCAACGGGTTTAGTGGAATGTGTACAATCCAAATTGGCCATTGAAGTGAACAGGCGTTCAAACGAAAACTATTTTTAATGGACTATACTGAGTAAGGCCTTTGTTATGTTTGGAGGAGACATAATTACTGATTTTGGTTTGCGCCAGGAAGTCCTAGGTTTCTCTAAGGTATGTTTGTTATGCTATTTACAGCTACAAACCAGTGGTTCATCCCTGCTGTCCGTGGTGAAATCCCCCCTGGATGTGCAGCATATGGATTTGTCTGCGATGGCACCAGGCTGCTTGTTTTTGGTGGAATGGTGGAATATGGGAAATACAGCAATGATCTTTATGAACTGCAGGTAAGACTTTTTGAGTTTTTGTTTGTTTTTCCTGTCTTGTTGAAGTGGTGGAATAGTTTTAATGATGAAAAGTGAGCACATATTGACCATAACTAGTTAGTATGTGGGTCAACAGTGTAATGCATGATTCTTATGAGATGTTAATGTGGTAACATTGTTCACTAACCAGGCAAGTAGATGGGAGTGGAAGCGACTCAAACCAAAAGCACCCAAGAATGGGCCACCTCCATGTCCCAGACTGGGGCATAGTTTTTCTCTTGTTGGAAACAAATGCTATTTGTTTGGAGGACTTGCAAATGACAGTGAAGACCCCAAAAACAATATTCCCAGGTATGTATGCAAATGACATATCAATTTATGCCTCAAGTGTTTGTGGGTGGAAGAAAACATTCTTTATTTTACAGTTCTGTATAAATCATGTTGTTGAAGTGTCCTCCTTGTGTCCTCCATTTGCATAGATACCTGAATGACCTGTATACTCTGGAGTTGCGGCCAGGTTCTAATGTGGTTGGCTGGGATATTCCCATCACATATGGGGTATTGCCTCCACCACGTGAGAGCCATACAGCTGTGGTCTACACAGAAAAGACCTCAAAGAAGTCTCGCCTGGTTATATATGGCGGCATGAGTGGTTGCCGCCTAGGAGACCTGTGGACCCTTGACATAGGTAAGGTGATGGTTTGCATGTTTTAAGAATGAAATGTGTTCATGAGCCCTCAAAATGATGGAAAAGCCATTCTAACTCTAACTTGTGCTTAATGTCTTTCTCTGCAGATACACTTACTTGGAACAAGCCAAACATCAGTGGAACAGCCCCTTTGCCCCGCAGTCTCCATTCTGCCACCACCATTACCAATAAGTGAGTGTTTTATATCAAGAGTGTTTGTCTGTGGCAGACAAGAGAGCTTGCAAGGCCTTGTCTGTAGGTCCAACTATTTTTTAACTGAAGAAAAAACTTAGTTGCTTAGATGCTTACTAGGTTATGCTCAACTAGTTATGAACACTAACCTAACATTAGATATTCAAGAGGCAAACACATGGTTACACATCATATTAGGCTATTTTGATATGCAGGTTAATAAACATTAGGTAACAAAAGTCCTTAAGTTGCAGCTTTAATAGTCTTCTAATCTGTCTTGATTGCAAATACTTTTTTTACATTTTATTTGGGCTAGTGAAATTCATTTCAGGCTAAGCTAAGTCAAGAATGCTTGCCCATAGGGCTACCAGGAATTTTGAAATTCTGCTAGTCTTGTAAATGCTATTATTTTGGTTCCCCTACTAAGGACTGGTGTATAATTGGTTGTTGGAAGTAAGCATAATGTATTCTTTCTGCGTTGCAGGATGTTTGTTTTTGGAGGATGGGTTCCCTTGGTGATGGATGATGTGAAAGTAGCCACACATGAGAAGGAGTGGAAGTGCACCAACACACTGGCCTGTCTCAACCTGGGTAGCAATTCTGTTTTTTGTGGTATTGTTCACGTAACACTAAGAAATCATTTGTTGACATAATTGTTCTTTAAAACTATTGATGTACAGTAGTGGCTCATGTATACACTACCAGTCAAAAGTTTGGAGACACTTAGAAATTTCCATTCCATTTCACTCCATTATAGACAGAATATCAGGGCAGCAGTTTTCAGATTACATTATGTGCTTACATAATTGCAAAAGGGTTCTTGACTGTTGTAGAAAGAAATAGCTGATCTTGAAAGCAATATCTACATTGCCCATTATCAGCAACCATTCATCCAATGTTGCCAAGGCACATTCTGTTTACTAATCTGATATCATTTTAAAAGGCTAACTGAGGAAACATTGGAGAACCCTTTTGCAATTATGTAAGCACATATCTGAATATCGTAATCTGAAAACTGCTGCCCTGAGTAAAAAAACAATGCAAATGATCTCCGCTGGTATTCTGTCTACAATAGAGTGGAATGGAAATTTCTATGTATCTCCAAACTTTTGACTGGTAGTAGGGGTAACCCTAAGCCATACTTTGCAACTGATTTGTAAAAGCCTTGCGGCTGTTTTTCTCTCTCAGACTCGATGTCCTGGGAGACCATTTTAATGGACACACTAGAGGACAACATACCCAGAGCCAGGGCTGGACATTGTTCTGTCGCCATCAACTCAAGGCTGTATGTCTGGAGTGGCCGAGACGGTTACCGTAAGGCCTGGAACAACCAGGTGTGCTGCAAAGACCTCTGGTACCTGGAGACTGGTGAGTTATTTATAGTGGTACTCTGTGGTGCATTTGCTGCCCTCATAACAAAGTGTTTTTAAGTGTTTTGCATCCAATGTCATTACTGTATTCAAATTGATTATGGAAGCCTTTTAGTTCGATTAGTACTTGCTTGCACATAACATCCAAAGCTGTTGGGCACTTCACAGAATGAGTGAGAACAGGACTATTCAATAATGGAGGTTGAACACCTATGTTTTCATTATTTTTTTTCTAGAATGATTTGTTCATATTTACATAAGGCCCTCACAGGTTTCCACTGTGTTTTTATTTATTTGGCAGCAATCTGAATATATAAATTTAGACTAGTAGATGATGCCAAAACCACTAAAATATCACATTGAAGCCTGATCATATTGAACCCTGCAATGGGTTTCTGACTAAAAGAAATGCTTTACGAAATGAGGGTAAGGCTGCATAGCCATTTGTGCTCTCAATTTGTGGTATTGATGATGGTGTACATACAGAAAAAGTCCAGGATTGCCATGAGTTGTGGAATTTCTGGAATATCATGGCATTTTTGGAAAGTCTATTTCATACATGGAAAGTCAGGGAATTGTTTAGCCTAGAAATCTAAGCACTGCGAACGGTGAGTGCCCAGACCCTACATTTTAATGTGGGTCAGGCTAGGAATTGTTATCATTTTGGGGGAAAATGTAGGGTCTGGGCACTCACCGTTTGCAGTGCTCAGTCCGAGGGGCGGGATAATCAGTTGTCTTTCAAATTCCCTCTGCACGCAATAGGACAACCCATGCGTTTTCCCACCAGCGGAGCTAGTTGGCTAGTTCAAACTTTTGCCAACTTAAAACAAGCTTAACTCGTGTCACACTGTTGGCCAACAGCAACATCCATCTTCCTTGTTTTCAAGTAGCAGGGAATTCAAGCCAAACCGTTGCAACTCTGCCATCAATCATTATGTTAAGCCCGCCTAACCACTCTATACACAATTTCATTGGCCTGATAGAAGTTTAATTTTTCGAGCTCACAAGCCAACGGAGAGTTGCTAAACTAGCCCTGGAAGCAAATGTCATTTGCTGCTGCTAGGGTGCGTCTAGATTTCTAGGCTAGGAAAATGATGGAATATCAGGGAATTATGTTTTAGAGGCTTAAAATGCACTTGCCAAAATACATTGCTACAAATTTATTTCCACATGGAAATCCAGTTGTCTTTGTCAATGAAAAGTCAAGGAATTTTACATTTCACTTAAGAGTGGGAACCCTGTAAGTCACAAAGCATGAAAGCTTGAGTGAGACCCGTCATATAAACCTGTTATGATTTTGTTCCACAGAGAAACCCGCGCCCCCAGCCCGAGTGCAGCTGGTGCGTGCCAACACCAATTCCCTGGAGGTGAGCTGGGGTGCCGTGTCCACTGCCGACACCTACCTGCTGCAGCTGCAGAAGTACGACATCCCCGCAGCCAGCACCGCCGCCACCTCCCCGGCCCTCAGTGTCACCCCATCACTGCCAGGCAACTCCCCCAAGAGCCCAATACCCGCTGCAGCTGCCCCCTCCTCCCAGACTATGCCTAGCATCACACTGGTGCCACAGGTGTCCTCACCCACTACCACCATGCCAGGGAGCCCTCTGGCAGCAGCGTCTCCGCGTGGTCCAGGTATGTACCAACGTTAACAGTTAGAAAAGCACACAAAGTTCAATCTAGTCTTTATGATTTGATGATGTCTGGTTTAGAATGTGGAGTATTTTGGTTTTGAGTGTTTTAAATGTTAACATGTTGGAGTGATGTTTTTTTTTTGGTTCATCCAATGCTTATTGCACAGACATCTTTCGGCATAGTCCCTTCATTGTCGAGCACCCTGAAGATGGCACTACGTTGAAACGTGTCTGTGCAATAAACATTTTTATATGCTTAGAGTTTTTCTCCTTTCTTATCATTTACACGTTTGGCCCTGCACTCTCAAAGACAAACAAGAGTTAAAGCTTCTCCTACCACACAATTCTCATCCAATGCTTTCCGCTGCCCAGTAGTTTTGCAGATGTTTGTTGCTTTAGCCTCAGTGTTACAGCATGTATGAGTCATTTTAAGACTCTGGTCTTTCCCAGTGCTACAAAAACATCGACTTCATTTGAAATGTCAGTTTGTCATTTATTTCCTCTCTGTTATTATTTCCTTCTAGCCATTCTGAAAGTTGCTGCCCCTCATTCGACCACAGGAACTTCCATCGTTACTGTGCGACCGGCCGCTCAAGGAGGGAAGTCCCCAGTCACTGTTACATCACTTCCTGCTGGTGTGCGCATGGTGGTTCCTGCACAGAGCACCCAAGGAACAGTACGTAGACTTGAGTTACAGTTAATGTGTAGGGGTATGTGCATGTATGTTACCATGCTAATACAGATGAAGTCTGTAAATATTTAAGAGTGGATGGAGTGAAGTACATGTGAAACGTTCTTATACATAACATATGAGGAAGTTTTATTAATGTGTTTTGATTAATTACGTTTATTTTTTTTTTTTCTTTTCATTGCATTCTGAAATGAGAAATAACAAGGATTGACATTGTGTGACTGACTGCAGTGTTCACAAGCATTCACATATTGTTTTGTTGTTCCTTCCTGCTGAAGCCCATTGGCACCAGCCCACAGATGAGTGGCATGGCAGCCCTGGCAGCCGCCGCCGCTGCCACCCAGAAGATTCCGCCCTCCTCCACGGTGCTCAACATGCCCGCAGGCACCATTGTTAAGACGATGGCCATGACACCAGGCTCCACCACTCTTCCTGCCACAGTCAAAGTAGCATCGCCGGTCATGGTAGGTGACCAAGTAGCTCTTGCTCTCTAGTGAACTACCCTGCTGATGTGTATTACAAAAGCTTTGCTTTGTTGATCACTTACTGGTGCCATCTACACTACTCACAAAAAGTTAGGGATATCTGGCTTTTGGGTGAAACGTAATGTTTCAGTACAGAAAGTACTAAAGCATTGAACTGTTGGAGATGGGCCATGATTCAGAAGTTTAGAGAAAGTCACATTAAGTTGACTTGTAAAGGTTATAGTGGGTTTAAGTTTCATCCTGAAATTTCACCCGAAAGCCAAAAATCTTTTTGAGTAGTGTATCAAAATATTTTTTTAAAAGTAGCAAGAAATGGCAGTGAGTGAAGAAATTTAAGTTTGATTTAATGCCAAAAAACACCTATTGCCCTAAAGTTGGCATGCTAAGCAACTAGCCCGGGCCAATACCGCCTCATAACACCTATTGTATCTCAAGATGTAGTAAGTCAACCTTGTCTAACCCATTTGTAATGTACAGCAACACCTGGTGTTAAATAATTCATCTTGTGTCTCAGGTGAGCAACCCGGCCACTCGAATGCTGAAAACAGCTGCCGCCCAGGTGGGCACGTCTGCCATCTCCACCTCCAACACGGGCACCCGACCCATCATCACTGTGCACAAGTCCGGCACAGTCACTGTGGCCCAGCAGGCCCAGGTGGTCACCACCATGGTTGGGGGAGTCACTAAGACCATTACCCTGGTGAAAAGCCCCCTCACTATGGGAGGAGGTGGCACACTGGTATGACTCCTTTTTGTAACCCACAAACAATTTGTTTTGACAGGCAGCCATGTGGAATGTAATTATCACCGCATTGTATAATGTGACCTTGTCTGGCCCAAACAGACACCACAGCGGATTATTCCAACTAATGTTTATGTATGTTTTTATGTTAATGGCCCTTTTATCAAGCATTAAATTGAACTGGTTGCAAACAAAACTTACACGCAGTATTTTCCAGTCACACACATACACACAGAGGGAGAGCTCTGCATCTATAAGCTATTAAACATGGTTGTGTTGTGTCTTGCTGTAGCTCTCCAGCCTGGGAAAGGTGGTTTCAGTGGTGCAGACCAAGCCTGTGCAGACTTCAGCAGTAACAGGCCAGGCAGGCTCCAATCCCCTCACCCAGATTATTCAGGTCAGCTGTGAACGATCTATGAACCTGACTTGTATCAAAAGAACTGGTTATGTGAAAGTTGTGGCAGTGTGCTTTTCTTTTGTTCTTTCTTTTTTCCCATGGATATTGTGTATGTCCTATGTAGTATGGGCTTTTGATGAATGTTGTTTCCTCAGCAGGACCATAACTTTCTCTCCTGCATTTCACAGTTATCTTAACACAGTTGATCTTGTACCTGTGAGAGTGTTTGCTTTTGACACTTCTCTTCCTGGCTTCTTCTCTATTTAGACAAAGGGTCCTCTCCCTGCTGGCACCATCTTGAAGCTAGTGACCTCTGCCGATGGCAAGCCCACCACTATCATCACCACCCAGGCAGGAAGCACAGGCAGTAAGCCCACCATCCTCAACATCAGTGGCATGTCCCCAACCACCACCTCCAAGCCTGGCACCACGATCATCAAGACCATCCCTATGTCGGCCATCCAGGGCGGAGCTACAGGTGAGCAACGCAGGGCAAAGTTCAAAGTCAGTCTATGAGTAAAGTTCTTGTGCAGGAACTAATGGCCTTACTAACTAGAGCTCTTAGAATACTGAGTCAAAATCATAATGTAATGGTCCAAGTTTAGGTTGTACAAACTGCTGTGGGAAATAGTAAATCTATTATAGAAATTGGAACAGAAATGTCTGATAAATGATGCTTATCACACTGCTGAAATGTCTGATTGTGATTTGGTTGAATGTTTTTTGATGGAATGGCGCAGCTCTGTCTCGCATTTCTGCAGGGGTGACGAGCAGCCCAGGGATGAAATCCCCCATCACTATCTACACCACCAAGATGGTGACCCCTGGAACAGGCACTCCTGGCAAGATCATCACTGCTGTGCCCAAACTGGCAGCAGGCGCAGGGCAACAAGGGGTCACCCAGGTAACCTAAAGATTGTTATAGTCAGGGCTGAGTGACTGAGGAATGTATTTATATTGGTGGAGCTGGAATAGGAGAGGCCAGCACCACAGGTGTTTAATTGTATTTTATAAGTTACAACTAGGGGAAATGTACATTCGCATATATGATGAAATCAATGATGCATACTATATAGTTATTGGTTGAAAGATCTTGCCAAGCTTAATAATTGATCATAGGTTATTATGCCGACATATCATTGTAGCGTACTAGTTGTGCAGGAGCTTAAACATTATGGCAGTAATTCATGAGTGGCCATCTGAGGCTAGGGATCACCATTCTTTGGTGGGATGTGTGAAATTCATTAAATACAATTTAAAATAGTCATTGAAATTGATAGAAACATAGTCAGCCTCATTCCTGCCTGATCTTTCTTGCTATTGTAGTTCAGGCTTGTATTATGTCTTAACAGATTTGCTGCATTTGCCCCTCTTGCCCTCACAGGTTGTTCTTAAAGGGGCACCTGGACAGCCCGGCACCATTTTGCGCACTGTGCCCATGGGTGCTGGAGTTCGCTTGGTCACCCCTGTGTCAGTTTCTGCCGTCAAACCAACTGTTACCACCCTTGTTGTGAAGGGAACCACAGGTGAGGCCTTTGTGGTTTGTGTGGTGTGATGTTTCAAATGTTTAAGATCAGGGCAATTTTGGCTTTGTTGTTGCTCCCCCCTAATGCCTATGTTTTCTGCTCATTGAAGGTGTGACTACTCTTGGCACAGTTACTGGCACTGTGTCGACAAGCCTCGCTGGCGGAGGTGTTGCAAGCGCCAATGCTTCCCTGGTGACGCCTGCCACCACTCTTGGCGCCATAGCAACCCTGTCCAGCCAAGTGATCAGTCCTTCCTCCATTACTGTGTCGCCAGCACAGACCAGCCTGACCTCTGCCTCCATGCAGGTAGGACAGGGACTCTTTCATGAGAAAATAAAATATGTTGGGAAGGTGACGCGCATAAAGCAGTAAATCATTTATGGGGAGGAAAACCCCATAAAATAAAGAATTTAGAAAATGTTTAGAAAGTTCTTCCCAGATTTACAGAATTAGTCCATTTCACAAGATGGGGCCACTGTGTAAATCAACTTCCTATGGAACAGCACAGTCCCATAGACCGCAAAAGAAAAGTCCACAGGAAAGACAAATACAGGAAGATGTTTTACCCTGCCAATTAAGGCATCATTAACATCAACGAGGCCGGACACCTGGACACGGTGTAATAGGCTCATCGGAATTATACTGACAAACCACCATGTTGCAATTGACTTGTCGTTAAGCCCCGTCCACCATTGTTACCGCGTGAACAACTTACCAGACTTGATTAGAAATACATTATGGAAAATGGCAGCTGACAGTATATCAAAGCAGGTTTTGAGGACGTTTTGGTCAATAAAGGATTTAATTTTCTCCAGAAACATTCAAAAGAGACTTAATTATGCTATGGAGGGGTATATTCAAAATTTTAAAATGCATACAAGGTGACGAGCTTAATGTGGAGGAGAGTAGGCTAGCCTATACAGATCACCGTGCAAAAACCACTGATGTTAATGCTAGCTAGCTAGTGGAAGATTAAGACTGATTATGTGAGACTACGTTAACACTTGATGTAGTAAGAATATAGTAGTTGGCTAATGAGCATTTTCATCTTGGGATTTGACAGGGAACCTGGTTACTGTGCCCATGTTGTTGGCTTAGTAGCCTACATTACGTCGAGTCGCTAGCGCAAACGCAAGAGACGTCCTGTAGGCTACTGTTGATGACATATACCCCCGTTTTCTAGCCTCTCTGGGTAGCGGCTATCGGTATTACACGTCCCCCATGCACCATTTTGAGGAAATAAACTCCATAAATAACCATTAATTTGTAATTGTATGCCTTCTCCCTGTTGTTTCCTATGGAGTTGTTCGAGAGGATGTTTGAGTCAGTTGAGGCTGGACTGTCATTGGCTCATCTGCGTTCTAAGGGTGGCGTTACCGTTGTAAATCTGCCTTTTATTTTTATTTTTTTGCTGTATGCTGATGCTTTTCTGTCTGTCCATCAAGCCCACTCAGGTGACTCTGATCACCACGCCTAGTGGGGCAGAGGCGCAGCCCGTGCAAGACCTGCCCGTCTCCATCCTGGCCTCCCCCACTTCGGAGCAGCCCTCCACCACCGGCGCCGAGACTAGCGAAGCCTCCTCGGGTAACGTCACTCTGGTCTGCTCTAACCCGCCCTGTGAGACCCACGAGACAGGCACCACTAATACCACCACCACAGCCAGCTCCAACATCGGAGTGGAGCGCGTGTGTTCGAACCCGCCGTGCGAAACCCACGAGACTGGCACGACCAACACCGCCACCACCGCTTCGGCCAACATCGGCGTCCAAAGGGTGTGCTCCAACCCACCCTGCGAGACCCACGAAACCGGCACCACCAACACCACCACCACGTCCAGTTCCAACATGGGCCAGGCACAGGGGGGCAACACCAGCTCTACAAACAGCACAGGCACTCAGCAAGTGTGCTCCAACCCGCCTTGCGAGACCCACGAAACGGGAACCACCAACACGCCCACTCAGTCCTTCTCCAGTATGGGTCCCCCACAGAATGGCGCGGTCCAGCAAGTCTGTTCAAACCCGCCTTGCGAGACGCACGAGACTGGCACCACCAACACGCCGTCAACGGCCACCTCCAACATCGCTGGCTCTGTGCAGAGAGTGTGCTCCAACCCGCCGTGTGAAACGCATGAAACGGGAACTACCAACACCACCACAACAGCCACCAGCAGCTTAGAGACGGGAGAGGATGCAGGTAAATATGCTTTGTTGTTTAGCGGACATATTGCTTAAAACTGTTTGTTTCTTGTTCATGTGTTTAGTGATTGCGGATATGATTAGACACTTCCTGTCAAGTTTCATTTTACTGCTTAATTTCTTCTCAAATAACTTGAAGGGTGAAGGGATGAAAGAACATGCATTCCAACTATCAATTCAAGTGTGTGTGTGTGTGTGTGTGTTTCCTGGCAGTACTAATTTGATTAGTTCCAGTTAATGTTATGATCAATGTTAAAGTTCCTAAATTGGAAAATTACGATTTTCCTCAGCTGTCCCTCAAGCGGCAGCACTGGAGTTACCATCAGTTTACAAGATGCTGTTTTTCCAACTGGCTACTGTTTCAGTGGTGATTTGCAGAGCTACGCAGAAACACCATGTACGCACAAAGTGAGCAGCATGAGCCAAGAACCCATCCAACACATTTTGATCTAATTGGGGGAGGGGTGGGACTGAACTAGAGATGTAATGTAAAATTTAACATGACTATTATAGTGACCAAAATTATCACGGTTATCGTTGTTATCGTGGTATTTTTCAAATGTGCTGAAAGTGTTTCTAAGCCTACCACCAATGATGGACAGAGCTGATAATTGGCCAGTCCTGCATGCACAATAGCAAACAAAACTGAGTCAACAGAATAGCACAGTTCTTGTCATAAAAGTGGTGTGGCTCCTTTAATAGCAAAAGGCTCCCTTTTTGTACTCGGTGCGTTGTTAGTGCAGAGGGAGAGAGAAAACGCATATGCAAAACTAATAGAAGTTAGATAGGGTGGGGACTGAGGTAAAGTTAGTGAATTGTTGGTTACTAAATAAAGCTGCAACTCCTTTGATTGAAGCTGTATCTTGTTGTGTGCCTGTCACTCACAACTAGCCTACCATAACTGAGAGCCAAGACGATTTAAACACTTTTCAATTAAAAGTAATTTACAAAGAGATTGTGCCACACTGAAAGCTAATATTTTGTCACTAGTCCACTGTCCTCAAATACAGTTATACAGCAAATACAGCATTTTCAGCTTTGAACAAAACCATTCAGGAATTATCTCAACAAAAGCGGAATGTGTGTAATGTTTCATTCGTCCCTCCTGGTCTAGACAAGAAAAGCATAGTTAAAAACTAGCCTGTCAACTTCCGACAATTTCAATATTTTACAACATATCGTAAATGAATGGCTGTCACAAGTGACAAGCCATAAGCCCGTCGTTAGTTGTAGCCTAGTATATGCCACGAGTGCTTATCACAAAAAACTTCCAATATGCAGTAGGCAGCTGTAATGTATCAGACGAGTGGTAAAAAAGTTGAAACGCTCAAAAGTGTTATGCCACTTATCCTACCCATTTGGTACACAGATCGTCAAAGATTTTATTGTGGTTTACCGTTAACACCGGTAACCGTTACATCTCTAGACTGAACCAAGACTAGGGTTGCAAAATTCCGGAAATTTTCAAAGTTGGAAACTTTCCACGGGAATATATGGGAATTAAGGCGAGACACGGCAGGTGAAAACATCGTTTTTTCATGCACTGGTCAATTTCGAGATTTTGAGCTAGTATGTTACCTTAGCATGTATTCTATCACACTACTACAACAAAAAAGTCCGATTTACACATTTAGGTGTTTATTTCATTATATTGTGTCTACTCGCCTGTATATTTCTCCTAAATTCAGCAAAAGTTAGCATTCTAACCTTGCATGCACTCAGCGACCGTGGTCCAAAACATAACATGTGTACTACCGTTGGAAAGCTCTGTTTTTCCTGTATCGCGCTATGTGATCCATATATGGACACTTCCTTTGTATCAGTAACCAATGTGAAAGTTCAAAGGCGAGTCTAGGCTGAGAACGGAATCTCATTGGCTGTCTTTCAAGGCTGTTTTCTCAAAATGAGTTTCCACTCACACTCCGAGCTCAAAACTCCACTTCAGAAGCACATTACATACACCAAACTTTCTAGACTTATGCCTAACTATATGTTGAAGATTTCTACAGAGGGGTTTGTTGATATATTATTCCTAGCCTGACTTACATGACATTTTATGCCTAAAAACATGGAAAAAAGCGATTTTTAGGGCTAGTGACATAATTTTCTGATTTACAGGATAACAAAAGTAGATATTCATAAATCCCTCTGTAAATGTTTTCCCATCTAATATCTGAACACAATGAAAACATAATTTTGAACTTGGCTGTATCCAATGCTCAGGTTTCGTGCCTTAAAATGTATGCAAATTAAGCATATTTAATTAGATAATGCCTAATTTGCATATGTAAACATTAAATTACAGCAAACTTGTAATACATTTTTTTCTCATATTAATGTAAGTAATCAACTGGGGAAGTTTCATAGTGATATCTGCTTGTTAAAAATTTTACCCTATTCACCTGTAGTGTCTCGCCTTAACAGGAATAAACGGGAATTAATGGGAATAAACTGGGAATTTTTATTATGGCAAGTTAGTCTATAACAGGGAACTTAAATGTAGTGGACAAAACCCCATCTTGCAGCATACTATTAGTTAAAACAACCTGATTTTAATGCAATTTCAGTCAAATTTCTACCCTGCACATATGTCAATCACATGCACACAGCAATCGGCAAAGACTGTTAGACATAAAGGAAATCTATGGTGCGTTCAAATGCATGGGGAAAAAATGTTCCAACCAATCGGATTTTGTTGTTGAGTGGTGTAGTGTATCTTGGGCAGTTCAGTGTTGCTAGTTTAGCACACTAGTAAACCATAGGCAGAGAATGGGATCCCTGCTAGCATGCTAGCTAGCTTTGTATGCTAAGCTAAGCAAAAATCCGAACATACAAATCATATTGCTTATTACAAAACAAAATGTTAATGTTTGTATATGAAACAGTTTGTATGAATTACCCAAAATTCCATGTTAATTTCCGTAAATTCCCATTAATTCCCATAATTTCCTTTAATTCCATGAAAGTTTCCAATTTGGAATATTTCCAAAATTCCCCAGCTTAACTTCCCATGGTAAGTTTCTGGAAAGTTTCCAGAAATTTACCAGAAATTTTCAGCCCCTTTGCAACCCTAACCAAGACCCTCTTCTTGGTAGAGAAAAGCTTTATTGGTACTCTATTTTAAAAAGGAACATTTGAATTCTTGCCAGCATGGCCTTCACAAGGGCAGAACCTAGTGAACCAGGTGAGCTTTTGTTAACATTGCAAGGTGGGTCAGTTAGAATTGAGCTCCCAGACACTGGCGTTTTGCATGTTGTCCGGTCGTTTTAACCGTGCAGTTGCAAATCAAACCTCAGAATGAGGTAGCCTCATTAGTCAGGTAAATTGGCGAGTGAGAAATCTTATCAGGCTATATCTATTTTATGTGGCTACAACCCTATGGGCTACACCTGATGTGAAAGCAGCGCCTAAAAGTCTTCTAAAATAATTTTTACGCTACGCTTAACGGACCGCTTTAGTTGCACATCTGGCGCAGCCTACCTGTTACAGTGGGCACCAAGATGCCGTTCTCTCACGTCAGTCTACATGTTTCCCTGTTTCCTCTCTTGCAGCCCAGCAGAGCGGAGAGGTGACTCCGGGCGAAGGCAGTTCCAGCACTGCTGCCTCCTCCGTCTCCTCCTCCTCCACCGTCTCCTCCTCCTCCTCCTCCTCAGCAGCCGATTCCACCAGTGTCACCACCCAGAGCAGAGCCATCACCACAGTGACACAATCCACACCCACACCAGGCCCGTCTGTCCCAGTAAGTTTTTTTTTATTTTATTTATTTATTTTTTTTATTTTTTATAAATAAGTTCTGTTCTGTCGATATTGGTATCCGGTAGGTTGATGGGTTAAATAATTTAAGCACTTTAGAAGTTGCTTGTTGTGGCTCCCCAACCCAGATGGACACTGTTGTTTTTGTTTATTACCCTTTTTTAATATATTAACGCCTCCATTGTTTCCTCCTCTGCCCACTCCTGCAGGAGATCTCTTCCATGACCACCTCATCAGGGCAAGAGATGAGCCAGGAGCCCATGGACCAGTCGGGGTCTGAGGCAGTCACTTCCACAGACGAGCCCATGCAGACGGACCTCGGAGAGGAAGCAGGCGTCCGAGTAGTGGCCCTGGACGAGGCCAGTTCAGCCGGCGCCAGTGCCATGCTGCAAGTCCATGTGGCAATGGAAGCCCAGCCTGGACAGGGAGAACAGGTACTGTTGGGACTTGTGTATGTTTGAATGGGGAGGCACACTCATCCATTGTAGTGTGGTAGCAGTTTGGAGTTTCTTCACTATGATTCTATTTTATTACCAGTAAATAAAATAGTAATATACAATTTTGAGATGCAAGTAGTACTTGGGGGTTGGCGTTTTCAGTGACCAATTAGTAGTTAATTAATACTCAGGTTTATCTCTTCTTACAGGGAGCAGAGGGTGCAGCCGAAGCAGAAGCCGTTGGCATGGCAGCCCAGGACACAGGTGCTCTGGCGTTGCCCCAGGAGCTGATGTCTGAGGGCCAGCCCACCACTCTGATGGTGACCGGCTTGACACCAGAGGAACTGGCAGTGACTGCAGCAGCGGAGGCTGCCGCTCAGGCTGCAGCCACCGAAGAGGCCCAAGCCCTAGCCATCCAGGCAGTGCTGCAGGCTGCCCAGCAGGCCGTGCTCAGTCAGTATTTACTTTGGACTTTTGCACTTACACATACATTTTATTGCATTATACTTGAGTTATTCATCGTAAAACAGGTGCTGAATTATAAATTGATTGTATTTAGATATAGCTGTTAAGAAATGCACTGTGGATCTTTTCTTTTACTGTGCATGTAGTCACTTGAGCACATCAATCATCCCCACATACATCGTCATACATGAGCATTGCACTTTTGAGTGAATTTTCCTACCTATCTTTTGCTGACATGCCTGTTTCCTTTTCTCAGATGAAGGTGACCAGGCCCAGGATGGCCAGCAGCCCACCACCATCCCCATCGTCCTGACTCAGCAGGAGCTGGCCGCCCTGGTGCAGCAGCAGCAGCTCCAGGAGGCTCAGGCCCAGGCCCAGGCTGCCGCAGCCGCCGCTGCCCAGCAGCTCCGCACAGAGCAGGTGAGGGAGGTAGGGCAGGGATCTGGCATACCAGCTGGCTGGAGTGACATGGATTCTGTAGGACATAGACATTGATTATTAAGTGTATAGATTATAGATAAAGACATTAGGAGCACAGTTCGGCACTTCATGAAAATACAAAATGGTGATAAATTTGAATTGTATTTTAATTTGTTGTTGTTGTTGGACTATTAATGTTTGGTGATCTTCAGTAATTTTGATAATATTTTGCTAAAACAGAATTAGAATGACGAGTGTATTTCCTTCATCAGGCTGCAGCAGCAGCAGCCGCAGCCCTCCCCACAGAAGGCCTGGCCCCCGCCGACAGTCTCAATGACCCAGCCTCCGAGAGCAATGGGCACGAGATGGCCACCTCAGTCACAGGCGCTGTGGCCCAGCTGCTTCCAAGCACCTCAGCCGAGAGTGAGTGAACACACTCCTAATGTTGTGGGCGTTTATAATAAATGTACTTGAAAGGGAAGTGATGAAATTAAAGTTGTTCCTTTACTAGAACTGTCAAATAGTAGCCTTTATTCTTTTGTTACTGTTTCTGACCTTTCATGAAAATGTATGTAGTTTCATATAATGTATTTAATTTAAAAGTGAGAGATTGTTTTTTCCTTCACAATGAATGTTAAAGCAGACTTGTATTTAGCTATACTACAAATGTGTGAAATACAGAAGAAAAATGCTAACTCCTATTCTAATAGTGTAAACTAGCCCACATCTCTATAAATAGGGTTGCTTTCTGCTTTTGACACCGATGAAGGGACAGAAGTGTAATTCATTGTTTCACACCTTCCTGTTTCCAGCTCTTGCTCCCTCGAGTACTTTTGCTCCATCCCAGCCAATGGTGGTGGCGAGCCCTGCCAAGATGCAGGCAGCTGCTGCCCTCGCTGAGGTGGCCAACGGCATCGAGTCTTCAGCAGGGGTGAGTCATGTGGAAAATCACTTATATCTCCCGCGAAAACCTATGAAGCGTATGGTTAGTGTTCCAGTGGAAGTTTTTGTTTTTTTATGCTATTGGTATTAACCAGTATCATCTTTTCCATAGAAACAAGAAACTCCACCGACCGTAGCCAAAGCCCCAGTCAAAAAGGAAAATCAGTGGTTTGATGTGGGAATCGTGAAGGTGACGAATATGGTCGTCACACACTACTACATGCCAACAGATGACTCCGCTGTCACAGATGTAAGTGGTCTTAATAGCAGACATAAGCTTCAGACAAGTTGATTCAGTTGATACAAGTTGATGTCTTTTGTCACATTCCCAAAAACACACGATGGATGCTGACATGACTGAAAAAAGAGTTGAGAATATAGTTTTCCCTTCTGCAAATTGTGATAGCTTGGGAAGCATTCCAACCCCAAGCATTCCTGGTCTAACTGCCTGATTTGTTTCAGGATGACTCTGGGACCATTCCTGACTACAGCCAAATGAAGAAGGTTGAGCTGCAGCCTGGCACGGCTTACAAGTTTCGTGTGGCTGGCATCAACAACTGCGGCAGAGGCACGTTCTCTGAGGTGTCTGCCTTTAAAACCTGCCTGCCTGGCTTCCCTGGAGCACCCTGTGCCATCAAAATCAGCAAGGTGAGCTTTTTCAACGTATTTTCTGATGCATGACTCCTCAAAAATACTATGTTAATGGAAAGCTAACCTTTTAACCAGAGTTGTAAAAGCTGGGCTTCAGAAAGCAAAAGTCTTGCCACATATTTGCTCCAACCATTCATTAAATGAGCCGAGTGTAATTAGTACAGCTCCTCAGCCAGATAGTGCTAATTGGTGAAATCGCCTGTGGTAAGTGCACAGGTAGAACCAATACATGGTAAGACTTTTAAACCTCTGCTTTTAACTATGTAAAATCGGTTGAGAACTAGTTCTTGCAGTCATCAGAGGAATTGTGCATTGAGAATCAAATTTATTGCATTACTTTTGTTGTAATTGTGATTTTGAGGACGTTACTTGATGTCTGCTTGCACACCATTGAAAGTAATTAATATCGTACTCGTAGACAATATATACAACCTAGTTGTTTGGAATGTAGCATCAGTTTCTTGTAGATGACTCATAGGGCGCATGCGTGGCATTTTGGGAAATAGATGCGTTCTCATTAAAGTTAATACTGTCAGATTTCAAGAAATATGTTTGTAAAGTGAAAGCAGCCTATGATTCTGACTTTGTCACCGTTTCCCAGAGCCCAGATGGCGCACACCTGACGTGGGAGCCTCCGTCAGTGACCTCAGGGAAGATCATCGAGTACTCTGTGTACTTGGCCATCCAGAGTTCGCAGACCACCGAGCCTAAGGCCTCGGCACCAGCCCAGCTGGCCTTCATGCGGGTGTACTGTGGGGCAAGTCCCTCCTGCCTGGTGCAGTCCTCCAGCCTGTCCAACGCACACATTGACTACACCACAAAGCCCGCCATCATCTTCCGCATTGCTGCGCGCAACGAGAAAGGCTATGGCCCAGCAACGCAAGTCCGATGGCTGCAAGGTATAGCTGACGACGAAGAGATATTTTAACGTTTCCTGTTTTTGCATTTTGCATCATGGCATTTTAAGTGTGTTTTCAAAAAGAACTTTCCTGATCCATCCTTGGGATGATAGTCTCAGACTTTAGGCGTCACCTTCAAGTTTTCTTGTAACTTATTTTCTTGTCTCTAACACATCATTATTAAAGTGTGGACTAAAGTATCTATACATTGATTTTCTTGACCCTTGGTATGATTGTTTGTCTTTGTAGAAACCAGCAAAGATGGATCTGCTGCAAAACCTGCCATGAAAAGACCAGTTGGCTCACCTGACATGTGAGTGTTGTATATTGAGACATTTCATAATTTGAGATGGGCTGTTGGGTTGTGCAGACAGAATAGAACATTATAGTCACTTGCCTCATACTAGCATCCTATTTTTTTCTGACAGCCCAAGACATGCTTTACATGTTTTGGTTGAGTTTTGTCACCAAAGCTGATTGATTGATTGATTGATTGATCAAAATACTTTATTGCCGTTATTTTACAAAGGATGTTTCTTCTATTATCAATCAATAAATAAAATGTCTTTGTACATTATTGGTCAGAAGGATAAACACTATAAAGCCACAGGGCTTATTTCCATTGTGATCCTTGAAGTATGTGAGCTTGGTAGTGTGTGCCAACCACTGTTTGCGGGTGTAGGCATGTGTCTTCAGGTGTATGTAAATATGTGCATATGAAGGAATGAAACAAAAATACAGAATACAGTCTATTCATAAGCATCACACAAACATTACAAACATAAAACAAGAGTAGAAAGTTAGTTTGTAAAAAAATAATTGTCATCAGGTACTCTTGCTGTTCATGTTGGGCTAGCATGCAGTAAAAATGGAAAAGTTGTGGGTTCAATTCCCAGCTTCTACCATTGTGCCCTTGAGGAAAGCGCTTAACCCCTAGTTGCGCTTAACTCCTAGTTGCTCTGGGGAGATTGGCCCTTGTAATTGACATGCAAGTCGCTTTGGATACAGGTGCCTGCTAATTGAATAAATGTAAATGTAATGTATCTTCTTTATATCCTGTCTCCCTCCAGGAAAACTGCTGGTCTGAAGAAAGCCAGATCAGATCAGTGAGGGAGCTTGCCCCCTCCATCTTGTCCAGGACCATGACTTGTTTTCCTCTCGAATACCAAGCCCAACACAAACACACTCCACCCCCAGCCACCCACGACGACAAAAATATATTTAAAAAAAATGAAGAAAAAAAAAAAAAAACAATGAAATTTGATGTGAGAACCTTACCCCTCTTCCTCCCATCACTGAACATTGTGGTGCCATGGACGCCTTATCTAAACTGTATTTTTAAAAGTCATTATTAATGTCACTTAAGAAAAAAAATGAAAGAAGAAAGTTAAAAGCACATACTTACTTTTGCTTATTTTCCTGAAAATTTTGTGATGAAAATCAAATGGCAATGCTCTGTTGTAGTTTCAACTGTATTACTAGTTTGTCATTTTCTCTTCCATATCCTTTTTTTTTTTTTTTTTAGCTTATTCAGTACAAGCAATAGAGGAAGGAAAAAAAACAATATCTGCTGTCAGTTCATCGATATTTTTTTACATTTACTGGATATGTCTGTAAATTTCAATGGGGGTGGCTGTGTTGATATGGAAGAATGGTGTTGGAGGTTGTACAGACAAGCTGAGGAGTCACATCCAAACGGAAAACAAACACTTGCACTTGCAGATGGTTCACCCAAGGCAGAGGGGGAAAAAAGACTTTTTTTCATTTTAAAAACTCTGTAGTCATACATGAAACCAGAGTCCTGTAGCCCTGTTATATTGCATCACTGTGTGTTCATACATTACTGAATGGAGCTGATTAGAAGGACTGTACCATTTCATACTGAGGAGGAAAGGACTTTGATTCATATAGATGGGGAGGTTCAAGACTTTTGCATTGCATATGGAGAGAAAAAAAATCTTAATCTTGTATAAAGAAAAATGAAAAATTCCAAAAATTAGCAAATTGTGATGCAAAAGTTCTCTGTGTGGTTTATTTTTGTATTGTTCTTTTCTTTTTAAAAAAAAAAAAAAAAAAAAAAAAAGCTCTTTTCCCCCCTCTTCATTGTGTATGTGTGCTTCGGGGCAACATTTTTAGAAGTCTCACGCTTTACCCACCCCAAAAGCTCTGCTTACCTACTCATTCTCCTAGTTTCCATATGCTTGTTCGAGATGGTGGCTATCTCAGGAGCCAGTGTTTTTACAACCATGTTCAACTGAGGATTTGAGTCGGAGTGGGAGTTTTTCTTTCTTTTTTTGTATAATTTGTGTTGTATTGTTATTTGTACAAAACTTAACAATACAAAAGGATCCACAAGGAAAGGCTTTAGATTATTTTTGATTACTGTTGGACTGTCGAGTCTTTTTTTCTGATGGGGGAAAATCACATTATGTTCATTGTTTTCATCTACCCCTTCTGTTGATAGTAGTCTATTTTCCATCAGACCCACTTTCTATGTCTGAATGTTACATGATTCCCCCCAAAGTTTCTAGATAACTGGTTTCTTTTTTTTTTCTGGAGAAAATGTCTAAGCATTCAGTCTTTTTAGGTTGTTTGTGACTTTGCAGATGATGTTTTGGGATGCAAGTCTGTATTGTGATGGAAATGTTTCCCAGAGGTTAAACTTGTATGTCTTTTTGAATGGATCTGAGAAACATGGTTTTTTGTTTTTTCGCATTTGGAAATGAGTGACAGATGATGGAAATAGCCAGAGTTTGAGCTCAGTTGTAAATTAGTTCTTTCACGTAGCAAGAGGTAAGAAAAACAAAACAAACAAACAAAAAAAAAGAAATCGCCTTTTTTATATAATTATCTGTAACAAACTGTTTTTACATGTTGGTCATCTATTGATTGCTTTTTGTGTCTTGACATATAAAAGAAATGGAAATCTGTCTTTCATGTGCGTTTTCACTTAGTAAGGATTTAAGTTAAATGCAAAGGCAACTGAAATCATTTTGCCTCTTGTATTATTTATTTATTTATTTGTTATTCATGGAATGCAAAGATAATACCTCTACCTTCTCTACTCGGTGCTACCATCAGGCCATTTGGCTACTTGAAGTGTGTCGTTTCAAACTTCATACTTCTATTTCAAACTCTAGCTGATACATTAGATTTAATACACAAAGTTAATACATTATATTTAATACGCAAAAGTACATGAAAGCATGGTTATTATTTATTTATCAAAGAGACGAGAAAGGCAATGAAATGTATTGAAGGTAATTTGGACCAATCAGAGCGATCAACGTTTTGAGGCCCGCCCATGGTCAACAGCTTGTGCTTGTAAGGTTAACCTATGAGTACTGCGGAGTACCCGTAGAAAAAGGCAGGCGTAATGTTTGATGCTTAGGACAGGGCGTTTGTATGAATCTCAATAACTATCTAGCGTCCAACTGAATACCTTAAAGTACATCTGACCAATGGATCAATACAGTATATTAGGTAGAATTGGCGAAGGAGCCCATGGTATCGTTTTCAAAGCGAAACATATCGAGGTCATTCAAATTGTTATTGTTATCCTATGGTAGCAAAGATGCAACACTACTTTTGACTTTCTTTAACCTTACTTGTTTGCTAGCTATTACATGTAACTTGAATTATCAGTCTTGGAGCAAATGTATGATTTAACATTTTGGGCTCATCGCGTTTGATTTGATAGGCTATGTTACTTGCTAACGTTAACCTGTGTGCTATCCAAGTAGCACTGCTAACGTAATCTATGTTGCTATGCTAACGTAAACTGATACTGACCAGGGACCATAGACGAGCACATTGACACTCATTTTTTCCCTTTAAGTTTTTAACTCTCAAAGAAATGTTGTAACTCACATTTTTTAGACTGGGGAAACGGTGGCATTGAAAAAGGTTGCTTTAAGGAAGCTTGAGGATGGAATTCCTAACCAAGCACTTAGAGAAATCAAAGCACTTCAAGAAATAGAGGACAATCAATATGTAAGTGGCCTGATCAGCCAAATATATTGCAACACTTAGCCTATGATATAGCCTACCTAGCTACATCCTTGAAGTTCTTTTTTCAGGTTGTGAAGCTGAAGGATGTCTTCCCTCATGGCACAGGCTTCGTTCTTGTGTTTGAGTACATGCTGTCAGACCTGTCAGAAGTCATCCGAAACTCACAGAGGCCTTTGACTGAATCGCAGGTTAAAGGTTACATGATGATGTTACTGAAAGGGGTGGCCTTCTGTCATGAAAACTCCATCATGCACCGTGTAAGGTTTACTTGGGTTTAGACTTTGAATGCATTGTTTTTATGTCATGTAAATCAGGGTCCAACATAAGAAAATGGCCCTTCTGGCCCGGGGCAAATAAAAGAGCATGTTGGGCCAGTTGGATGGCCAGTCACCATGAGGAGTTAGTACAGCTCACCTGTGATGCTAACTGATTGAAACTAAGCATGTGAGGCTACTGAAATAAAGAGGGCGCTCATTACAACATAATAAATTAACAGTTATGTGTAAAAGTGACTTTTCTGACTGGGCCAGTAAATATATACAAGGGGCCAGCACAAATCTCATGCACTGGTAGGAGGGGCCTCTGGGGGGGAGGGGGGTGTTACATTGATGTAAATGATTATTAAACCTTAAAAATATTTATTGCTCAGTTAACACCTTTGTTCTTAAACTGTATAGGGGAGCTGTCATTGAATTTTTACTGTTTCTTTTGCCTGTACAGGATCTAAAACCAGCTAACCTATTGATAAGCTCCACCGGCCATCTCAAGATAGCTGATTTTGGTCTGGCCCGACTTTTCTCCAATGAGGGAGAAAGGCTTTACAGTCATCAAGTGGCCACCAGGTAGCATATGTCAGAAACTGTAACAGCCATAACAGGGAGATAAAGTGAATTTTAGTTAACCTCCTTGAAGATGTAGGTCACTCTGTTGGTATGCAATGTATGTACATGATATAGGCTCACTAATGTTTAATGTCTTGTCGTATTTGATCTCTGAGTGGCACACTCATTCCTTTAATGATCCACAGCTACCATACTATTTGGTTAGTGTGTGCCCATGACTCCTGATGTTTTCTCTGTAGGTGGTACCGTGCACCCGAACTTCTTTATGGTGCCAGAAAATATGACGAAGGTGTGGACCTATGGTGAGATACTCAAGTATTCCAGTTTTGCTTATAGGCTCTGTGTTTTCAGTCAATCAAGCAGATTATTATGTCCTATAATCCTGCGTGTAGGTTGATATCCACCTAAACAGGCAGCAGATGGCAGTAGAGCACACATTGCCTTTAATCACACAGAAAGTTCTGTCTGTTTATAGGGCAGTCGGCTGCATTTTTGGGGAACTTCTGAACAACTCCCCTTTGTTTCCTGGAGAAAATGATATCGAGCAGCTTTGCTGTGTTCTGCGGGTGCTTGGAACCCCAAATCAACGTGTGTGGCCGGTGAGAGGATTATGCTCAGAAAACAGAAAGTGCGCTGATAGAACAAAACATGGACACTCCTTCTGTGACTCAGCTGATAGTAGCCATCTCTAAAACTTCTAAATACAGAATTTGTGATCTGCCATCATTCCATGCTTACATGATTCATATTTAAATGATTTTCTGGCTATACAGGAGATCAATGAATTGCCAGACTACAGCAAGATCACCTTCAAGGAGAACCCTCCCATCCCTCTGGAGGAGATTGTACCAGACACCTCCCCTCAGGCCGTGGACCTGCTCAAGAAGTTCCTGGTCTATCCATCAAAGCAGAGAATCAGCGCAAGACAGGTGACCAGGCACTGCCATGCAAATGTGTTGTTGTCAGTTTTATTGTAATCTGTGCAATTGTAAGGTTACTAAGGTAACTTTGTGACTATTTGTGATCTGACTTCTAAATATCTTTAGAATATTAGCTGAAATAAAACAGAATATTAGCTGAAGATGCAAATCTATTAATGGGTCTGTGTTTAGTAAGTCAGCAAGAAATGCTTAGTGCAGTGCTCTCTGTGTGATTCAAAAATATTATTTGCTTCATTATAATGCAGGGACTGTGCTCACACTGATGTTGAAATCATTACATCTTTTTTAATAGATAGCCTTAAATAGCCCTAGGTCTGCCTCTTTTCTCCTAGAGGTTTACCTAGTTCCACCTGAGTTAAGATATGAAACCTTCATTTCATATAACTATATTCAGCTCATCAGTCCTTCAGAAGCAGGTCTGTGAAGATAGCTAGCATGCTGTTTCACATCCTTCACAAATGCATATTGTAGGGGGTTTTCAAATAAAGAGGATTGCCATTAACTGCTGTTTATAACTGCTGTATCTCCTCTTTGTTTTGTCTGCAGGCGTTGCTGCATCCCTACTTCTTCACAGACCCCCTGCCCGCCCATCATTCAGAGCTACCCATTCCCCAGCGTGGGGGGAAGCACTCCCGCCAGCGTCTCCAGCCCTCGCACGAGTTCTCTGTAGATCGACCCCTCCATGAAAGCTTGGTAGATCCCGCCCTCGTTCAGGGATATGCACAGTAATTATTATGATGATCACAATGTGAATACTATTTATTCATTCCTTATATAGGTCATTTGGATGTATTTACTATCATTCATGTAATAATGTCTCTCAGTGTACAGAATAGTTCAGTCCTTTGGTTACTTTTCATATTTGCTCCATACTCTGTGAACAAACTCTTTTTGGTAATTGACAAACACATTTCAGGATAAATATCCAACAAGGGTGGAGTGGTGTATGGTGTGACTGGAAAGTATCACACAAGTAGAGCATCCCTCTCACTTGTGCAATGGGGGCATGTGTTTGAATTTGAGATAAGAGGAGGTGGTTTTGGATGGGAAAGGATGAATCGGGTGGTGTACAGTGGAGATAAGGCTCTTTCATAGAAGTTTCCTTCAGGTTAACAGCCACCCTGTTGCCTAAGAAACTCAAGCTAAGAATGTTTACTTTTTAAATGAAGTATTTTGTGAATGTGTGATTTGTAAATTTGGTTGAAAATTATAACATTGTAAATAGATGTTAAAAAAAGTAAATGTACTTGTAAAAAAACTTTGCCTTAAACATTAAACCCAAATTTGGTTTTGTAGTTTTGTGACCAATATGTTGCATGGCTTATTGTGCTTATACAAGCTGCCTTTATCTCCTCAGCCAAGCATATTAAAATCTCATTATGTGAAGTCCCTGGAGTGACCAATGGTATAAACAAACTGACATCGTAACATTACGCTCACATATTGGTGTAACCAATCACATTCTCTTTGCCTTTGAATATGTTTCCCGTTTGAAATTGGCAAAGTCTGATTTATTGTCTACCTCTTTTAGATAGCTCAAATGTTCATCAACTCCATTATTAGCCAGCCCTTTGTTATAGTATTGTCCAGGTTCACCTCACTTCCTGTCTGATCTTTTCGCCTCTTCTCGATGATCTGAGGTTGCTGCAGGCTTATACCTATTCTGAATTTCACTTCCTCCATTTTGGCTGTCTATTACCCAACTAAGGTTGCGTTGTTGAAAAGCTATAAAGGAAACACTCAACTGTTATCTTCATGCATGCAAACGCTAGATGCTATTAATAGCTTAATATACCTTATCATAATTTTATCATGGTGAATCACCATTGAGTGCGAAGCAACACAGACGCTATGATGAAAGTGCAGCCTAGATGCCAACGTGCTTAAGGGCCAAGAGGATTCTGTCTACAATGCTTATTTCACTTCAGAGTCAAGTAACACAAGAATGAGAATTGAAATGAATATTCTCAAACATTAAATTTAGTTGTGTGTCATTTGAAATATTATTAACATATTTTTGTCATTTTGATATTACAGGACTTTCTTGTCACCAGGATATAGCATGCACCCCAAAGCCTAATGTAAACAGCTTGAGTGGGTATTATGTGTACAAATACTGTACAAAACTGGTTTCACGTTTGTGTTCAGTCACAGAGCATTGCTCATATACTACCATGTCAGCCACCGTTCCTCTTCCCCCTCGACACCCACACAGACCTCTCCAGAATTTCCCTGAGAAATGAATAGACAAAGGGAAAAGAACAGTCCGCTTTGCCTAACAAATTACTTCCACAGTCCTTCTACTGTCTGGTCCCCTTGGGTGCTATTAGGCCATATCTCCCAGCATGATTGCCGCGTTTGTTGTATTTGCATCCGAGCTCTCCACTCAACTCACTCAGTTCAGTAGCGGTGATATCAACAGATCTCCTTTGCATTCTTTTACTGTTGCTTGCCTTTGTCTGACAAACAGTTTCACTAACATAGAAAGACCAGAGTCAGTGGGTCAGAACCAATTCAGGCTACACAAACTGCCATTCCTGAATTGTTTTTTTTTTAATTGACACAAACATAAATGTTTCTTTCATTCGTGTGAAGTGACTGACATGAAATATTAATATGTCTAATAGGTTTATGACTTTATGTTATTATAATGATGCTGCACTAAAATCTGAACTGAAGTCCTTGAATTGCTAGAATTTTGTAGCTCTGTAGCTAACCTTACTACCAACTTATCTATTTTAAGGTCCTGAGTTGAATGTGTATTTACTGATGTGATCCTATTTGTAAATCAAAACTTGATTGTTAGGAAATTCAAGAAATGTTGAGCATGTCTTTGTTTGTGTCTAACTGGTTAAATAGTGCAAGAATTAACCAGACAATTGGAATCAAACTGATATCACAAAGCTGTGCTAAAGTGCTAAAATCGATGTTGACCACCAAGACTTCTACTACTCTCTACAGTGTTAAAAGCAGAAACAGGAATGATGGAACTTGTGGAAGACTAGAAGTAATTATTTCTCTGTGAGATGCCTCTGACATGCACTTCCTGACACTCAGAATAACTGGTGTAGGAGGTGTGTCTTTCAAAGTGTGTTTTCTGAAGTTGACCCTCTAAAGTTGAGCCCTCCCTTTGTGCCCTGTTTCTAACCTTAGCAAGTGCAACTCACTGTCAGTTATCCCTCACCCGCTGTGCCACATGGTATCTCTCCCCTTCCTCTACTAATCTACATCTGCTTCAGAGAGATACAAGACTCCATATACAGGTAAGTGCTGCATATGATTGCTGCATATGCCACAATCTACTACAAATTAAGTGTTGGATAGCTGGGTGCACATTTTCAAACCTACAGTACCCCTTTCAAAGTACATTTGATACATACGTAAAAGTAAACAAATGCTAAAAGAAGGTCCTTAGTAAGGCAACAATAATTGTATGTCATCATTGTTTATTTATTGTAGTGTATGTAATATACTTAATGGCACTTAGTTGAGGAAATCCATTTTTTTTATCCAAATTTTAGATATGCAAGTTCAGTTTAATACAGTACAGAGTGCCATAGTGTCATTACACTAATTAAGTACTGAACTAATGAAATGACAAAAGGAGAAAGTGCATTTGTTTCATTCAGAGACCTGTAGCTACAGTCACATCTTCAGTACATCATACCTGTCTTTGTAGTGGTTGTGAGTGATTTAACTCCACTCAAGAGTTGAATGGTTCTCTGCAGTAGCAGGCACCTGTGATCAGCTTATATGCCCTTCTTTACAAACATATCCTTGTCCTCTGTATCAGACTGTTAGCTCTAACCTTGGCACAGATATGCAAATGAAGGATCAATGACCGATATTTATATCAAAATGTATTTCCTTATGAAATTCCAAAATAGAGAATCTAGGTTGATTGTTATTTTTTTATGTGGGAAGAATAAAAAGCCCCATCTACATTTCCATATTTCATCCTCACATTTGTGGAAAAACAAATGTAATGCTCTGCCCTAGTCATATGGCTCTGTGACTGCATAATATTTGACCATTTGAACCGTCATTCTCACTGCATCACTGGTGTTCATGTTTGGCTGTGCAGCAGCAATGATGGACACCTCAATGGAGCCGCAGTCACGCTGGTTGTCCCCGGCGTTCCTGCCCCCCGAGGCCTTGGCAGCCTTCTCCTCGGAGTCAGCGTTTCTGCCTCCACCTGAAGAGGAGCCGTCGTTCTCTGCCGTGGAATCTGACCTCAGTGTGCTGCCGTCCCTATTCACCAGCTCAGCCCACAGTCGACACACGCCATCATACAGACACAGTCCAGGTCAGGCAACGTCAGTCCCAAACACTGACACGACACAATATGGCTGAAAAGTACACTCACTCTAATATGTACAAATATGCACAGATACAAAATTTTACTTATTGACCTTTACTCTACCTTGACATTGATGAAGTAAACAAAATTAGACTATAAATGATTGTGAGTGAATGAGTGAGTGAGTGAGAGTACAGTAAAATATGCTATTTAGTATAATACAGTTTAGCTGAAGTTACTGAAAAAGATTTAGTGAAGATTCTTGCTAAATGACCTCTGGTTCATTGCCCTAAATATTGATTAAAATAAACGATGCACTAGTTCTAAACAAGTTGTGCCTCTGCATTTTCACCTTCCCTAACAGTTCGGCAGGTGTACACCTCCCCTCCCTTCCTGAACAACATCTCCTGGTTAGATGGCTCAGCAGGGCAAACTCCGACTACCTCCTATCCCCCACCGTCCTCCTCCTCTTCCTCCTGGCACAGCAACCCTTTCTCCAAAGCCTCTTTCCACCCGAGCCAGCACCTCTCCCCATCACTCCTCCCCACAACTGCCCCTCTCTCCTCCCTCAAGTGTCTGAGAATGGAGCCCCGCGGCCCCGGCCAGGACTTCAAGGAGAACCTCCGGCTCCAGGAGTGTGTGAAAGGGGAGAGACTGACTCCCCAGGAAGGGGCTGAGGAGGCTGCCCGTCTCCACGATCCCCACCTGGTCGGCCCGGCAACAGCCGGGGGCTATGGCCACTCGCCACAGTCTCACCCGTACGCTCCCACGCACTACACCGCATACATGACTTCTCCACAAGACCACAGCAGCGCTGCCATGTACCTGCCTTCCTCCTTCTCCCCCAAAATGCGCAACAAGATGGCCTTCTATCCTCCAGGTAAGCCTAATGGTCTCTCTGGTGCAAAACAAAGGGTTTCAATACAGCTATATAGATGTAACAATACACACAATCTCAATAAAAAATAATGTAATTGTATAAGCCGTTTATTATGGGATTGAAGTGGTAAAGGGACATTGTGTACTATCTGTGAATTTTGAATTCTGTGTGTTTTCTTTCCTGTGACAGAGGCAAGGGAGTGTGTGAATTGTGGGGCCACTGCCACCCCACTCTGGAGGCGAGATGGTACAGGCCACTACCTCTGCAATGCCTGCGGACTGTACCACAAAATGAATGGACAGAACCGACCTCTCATTCGACCCAAAAAGAGACTGGTAAAGTTCTTGATGATTATGATTAATAGGATTTTCACATGTTGGTTGGAAGGTCTGCATCTCTTTTGTTCATATTCATTATTATTCACTGTCAAGTGTCAGGGAAAAAGAGTACTTTTGACGATGTTTCACTGTGCTCCAAGAAAGCCATCCTGAAAGTTTCACATTTCACAAAAAGTCCCTAAGTGTGTAGTATGTATCCTCTGTGTAGTAATGTAAAAGTAAATAGTCTTGTGTTAGTGCCTGTAACTCATTACATCTCCCTCATCACTCTAGGTTGTGAGCAAGAGGGTGGGCACTCAGTGTGCCAACTGCCACACCAGCACCACAACCCTGTGGAGACGCAATGCCAGTGGCGAGCCGGTATGCAACGCCTGTGGCCTCTACTTCAAACTCCACAATGTGAGCATCCTAACTGTCTTCCAAATGTAGAATTCAGAAAATTTGAGTTAGAAGACTGCAGAATAGAAACAAGGACTTTTCTCTACTTGGTCCATTAAACTTGCCCCAAGAAAGTATAATATTATTGATTGACATCTCCTTCCATTATTAAATATAAATTGAATGTATTTGCTTTTGTATCATCGTGAAGGTTTGCCATGATCCCCACCTGCATGTGATGTAAAAGAGGAAAAGAAATGAGAAATACAAACGTAACTGTTTTTCAAACGTGTGTGGTTTCTAGGTGAACAGACCTCTGACCATGAAGAAGGACGGAATCCAGACGCGCAACCGCAAAGTGTCCAGCAAGAGCAGGAAGGGCAAGCGAGGCTGCCTGTCCGAGACGGACTTCTATGCCCACCTATCCAGGGGCCCGATCTCCGAGCAGCACATGGACTCCTACTCACTGGGCCCTGCCCCTTTCCTATCCTACAACCACTCGTCTCACATCATCCCCCCCCCGCCCTCCCTGCACCCCGCGGTCTCCCTGCCTTACCCCTACCATCCGAACACTACTCTGCTGCCCACACTCGTGGGAGGGGCCAGGGTATGATAACCTGATGAGAATGAGCCAAGCACAGTTATGTGTTTGTGGTGTGTGCATATACCCTTACTGACGAGTTGGTGATACTCTTGTGGATCAGATGTTAGTGCAGTCATATTTATTGTTTTTTATTGTTTGTTGGATGGATGTTTTTTTTTGTCAAAGAATAAACCTAACTTTTAAAATTCTGTATGACAAGGAAGTGTCATGTCTGTAATGTGAAAGGTCTTTTGCATTTGAAATCGTCTTTGTGAATTCAACATTATAACCCTTACAAAAATTAAATGTTTGCGGCAGATTTGCAGCAAACTTGTGGGTGATTTGTGGGAAACAAATGAGTTCACTAGAAAATATCGCCAGAAGTTTGCCAATGTTGGCCGCTAGAGGCAAACTTCCAGCAAAGTTCTGGTAACAATGAGAAGTTTGCCACTAGGCAAATGTGGCAAATGTGTTCGCAAGTGATTTGCCATCACACTTAGCTAATAATGGCAAACTTCCAGTGAACTTCTGGTGACAACCCTAATTAGAGTGCATTTTTTCTTAATATTATTATTCTTCTCACGCTTTTTGTGCGTTTAATACAGCTTCAACCGTTTAACTTAGAAACTTCATTCAAACTGCGTTGCGTAGGTCTTACTTATGTGACTTCAGCTATGTATTTTTCATTTTTGTAACTTTTATACTTTTTAAAATATTAATTAAAAACTACTAAAATTTCCCCATTGACTTAACATTAGATTATGACATCACAATAGAGCAACTAGAGAATGTAATTCCAGGGAAATACGAGTGCATGAAAATGCAAAAATGGTTGCTGAATAAAATATTGTTGAATATTGTTTAAAATATAATCCAAGTAAAAAGATGGAGGTCAGATAGAGAAAAAAGTTTGGTGGGGAGTCATAGTTGATGACAACTGACAGTTGGAATGGCTGAAGAGTTAAATAGTTGGATAGTAAAAATGGTTAGGTTGTTTAATAGGGAATTATTATAGTGAGGACTTTTATTTTGAAACAGTTGTGGGCAGAGGAAACAGTTGGCAGGAGTCATAGTTGATTACAACTGAGAGTTGGAATGGCTGAACAGTTAAATAGTTGGATAGTTAAAATTGTTAAATTATTTAATATAGAATTATTGTAGTGACAACTTTTATTTTGAAACAGTTGAGGACAGAGGAAACAGTTGGCGGGAGTTATACTTGATGACAACTCACAGTTGGAATAGTTGAACAGTTAAAAAGTTGGAAAGTTTAAATGGTTAAATTATTTAACAGGGAATTATTGTACTGAGGACTTTTATTTTGAAACAGTTGTGGGCAGAGGAAACAGTTGGCAGGAGTCATAGTTGATTACAACTGACAGTTTGAAAGGCTGAACAGTTAAATAGTTGGATAGTTAAAATGGTTAAATGATTTAAAATGGAATTATTGTAGTGAGGAGTTTTACTTTAAAACAGTTGTGGGCAGAAGAAACAGTTGACGGGAGTCAAAGTTGATGACAACTGACTGTTGCTAGAGTAGTTATGGTGGTTGCTATGCTGGTTGCTAAGTTAATGTTGGTTGCTAGGTTTTAACTGTGAATGTGGTTGCTAGGCTGTTACTAGGGTACTTGAAGTCGTTTCTAGGTTGTTGCTAGGGTGTCCATGGTAGCTACTATCAGAAATAAAAGAGTTACTACAGTGGTTTGCTAGTATAATCATGTGGTTGCTATGGAAACTGACATAGATGCTTAATTTCAATGGTTGCTAAATTGGTTGCTAGGTAGGTGGTGGTTTAATATAGTAGGTTAGAGGCATAGTTGATGATAACTGACAGTTGGAATAGTTGAAAAGTTAAATAGTTGAATAGTTTAAATGGTCAAATTATTTAATAGGGAATTATTGTAGTGGAGACTTTTATTTTGAAACAGTTGTGGGCAGAGGAAGCAGTTAAACAGGATCTGTAGTCTTAATAGAGCCAGATTGTATGCTTAAAGCCTGAGACAGACAGTTGCTGGAGGTGGCCGGAACACTTGGCATAGGATTCTAAGTGCCCTACTGTGATGTCATAATCGCCAATGTTAAGTCTATGGGGAAATTTTTAGTAGTTTTTAATTTATAGTTCAAAAAGTATAAATGTTACAAAGTTGAAAAATACATAGCTGAAGTCACCTAAGTAAGACCTACGCAACACAGTTTAAACAAAGTTTCTACGTCAAACGGTTGAAGCTGAATTAAACGCACAAATACGTAGAAGAAAAATAACTAGAGAATGTAATTCCAGGGAATTACGAGTGCATGAAAATGACGCTAGGACAGACATGGTGGTTGCACAGCTTAATAAAAGTTGATACTTTAAAAGTAGACAGTTTAAAAGTTGAATGTAGATTGGGAGTTGATCACACTAGTTGACTGAAAAGCCCAGGTTGCCAAACAGTTGTGGGCAGAGGACACAATTGGCGGGAGTCATAGCTGATGACAACTGACAGTTGGATTGGTTCAAATATTTCATAGGGAATTATTGTAGTGAGGACTTTTATTTTGAAACAGCTTTGGGCAGAGGAAACCGTTGACGGGAGTCATAGTTGATGACAACTGACAGTTGGAATAGTTGAATAGTTAAAACGTTGGATAGTTTAAATGGTTAAATAATTTAATAGGGGATTATAGCAGTGAAGACTTTTATTTTGAAACAGTTGTGGGGAGAGGAAACAGTTGACAGAAGTCAAAGTTGATGACAAATGACTGTTGCTAGAGTAGTTATGGTGGTTGCTATGCTGGTTGCTAGGTTTTAACTGTGAATGTGGTTGCTAGGCTGTTGCTAGGGTACTTGAAGTCGTTGCTAGGTTGTTGCTAGGGTGTCCATGGTGGCTACTATCAGAAATAAAGGAGTTACTACAGTGGTTTGCTAGTATAATCATCTTGGTTGCTATGGAAACTGACAGATGCTTAATTTCAATGGTTGCTAAATTGGTTGCTAGGTAGGTGGTGGTTTAATATAGTAGGCTAGAGGCATAGTTGATGATAACTGACAGTTGGAATAGTTGAACAGTTAAATAGTTGGATAGTTTAAATGGTTAAATTATTTAATAGGGAATTATTGTAGTGGAGACTTTTATTTTGAAACAGTTGTGGACAGAGGAAACAGTTGAAAAGGATCTGTAGTCTTAAGAGAGCCAGATTGTATGCTTAAAGCCTGAGACAGACAGTTGCTGGAGGTGGCCGGAACCATATGGCTCTGGCCGGAACACTTGGCATAGGATTCTAAGTGCCCTACTGTGATGTCATAATCGCCAATGTTAAGTCTATGGGGAATTTTTTAGTCGTTTTTAATTAATAGTTCAAAAAGTATAAAAGTTACAAAGTTGAAAAATACATAGCTGAAGTCACCTAAGTAAGACCCACATAGCGCCCAGTTTGAACAAAGTTTCTACGTCAAACGGTTGAAGCTGAATTAAACGCACAAATACGTAGAAGAAAAATAAGAACTAGTAAAGCATTTCCTGAAGGAAATACAGTGCATGAAAATGCAAAAATATGATGTAAAATATCATACAGAGTAAAAACAAACTATATTGGTTGCTAAGTAGATGAGGTTTAATATAGTTGGAATGACTGAACAGTTAAATAGGTGGATAGTTTAAATGGTTAAATTATTTAGGTAGATAGTTGACGATAACTGACAGTTGGAATGGCTCTAATATTTGCTAGCAGTTATGCTAACTATGTTAACAAAGATAATAATATTAACAAAGTTACTATGCTAACTAGCATGCTAACACGCTAGCATGCTAACTATGTTAACCACGTTACTTAGCTAACTTAGCTAATCATTTTTAGCAGTTTTGCTAAAAATGTTAACTAACCACGTTACTTAGCTAACTTAGCTAATCATTTTTAGCAGTTTTGCTAAAATGCTAACTAACATGCTAGCATGCTAACTATGCTAACCACGTTACTTAGCTAACTTAGCTAATCGTTTTTAGCAGTTATGCTAAAAATGTTAACTAGCATGCTAATATGTTAAAAATGCAGTTATGCTAAAAATGCTAACTAGCATCTTAACTATCTTAACTACGTTACTTAGCTAACTTAGCTAATAATTTTTTAGTAGTTTTGCTAAAAATGTTAACTAGCATGCTAACATCTTTAGCATGCTAACTATGTTAACCATGTTACTTAGCTAAGCTAGCTAATCATTTTAGCAGTTTTGCTAAAATCTTAACTGAAGATATCTTAACATGCTAACTATCTTTAACCATGTTACTTAGCTAACAGCTAATCATTTTTAGCAGTTTTGCTAAAATGCTAATTAGCATGCTAACATCTTAACTATCTTAACCATGTTACTTAGCTAACTTAGCTAACTAGCTACAGTGGGTAGGAGTCATAGTTGATGACAAGTAACAGTTACAATGGCTGAACAGTTAAAAAGTTCAGTAGTTTAAAGGGTTAAATTGTTTAACAGTAAAATATTGTAGTGAGGACTTTTATTTTGAAACAGATTTTTTGGCAGAGGAAGCAGTTGAACAGGATGTGTAGTCTTAATAGGGCCAGTTTGTATGCTTAAAGCCTGAGACTGGCAGTTGGTCCAGGGTGGCGAACACCTGCCATAGGATTCTAATTGCTTACTTGGACGTGTGTGATGTCATAATCATAATGTTAAGTCAATGGGGGAAATTTTGATTAGTTTTTAATTAATAGTTTAAAAAGTATAAAAGTTACAAAGCTGAAAAATACATAGCACCCATGTCCTAAGTAAGACCCTCATTAACATAGTTTGAATGAAGTTTCTCGTTAAGCGGTTGAAGCTGCATTAAGTCGTTAGAAGAAGAAGAAGAATAAAAACTAGAAAGCAATTCCAGGGAATTACCAGTGCATGAAAATGCAAAACATATGGTGTGAAATATATTGTTAAAACAGATGATGTGCTAATTGGCAACCAACATGATGAGGTTTAATATAGTTCAAATGACTGAACTAGGTAGATGAGGTTTAATATAGTTGGAATGACTGAACTAGGTAGATGAGGTTTAATATAGTTGGAATGACTGAACAGTTAAATAGGTGGATAGTTTAAATGGTTAAATTATTTGCTAGGTAGATGAGGTTTAATATAGTTGGAATGACTGAACAGTTAAATAGGTGGATAGTTTAAATGGTTAAATTATTTGCTCGGTAGATGAGGTTTAATATAGTTGGAATGACTGAACAGTTAAATAGGTGGATAGTTTAAATGGTTAAATTATTTGCTAGGTAAATGAGTTTTAATATAGTTGGAATGACTGAACTAGGTAGACGAGGTTTAATATAGTTGGAATGACTGAACAGTTAAATAGGTGGATGGTTTAAAAGGTTAAATTATTTGCTAGGTAGATGAGGTTTAATATAGTTGGAATGACTGAACTAGGTAGATGAGATTTAATATAGTTGGAATGACTGAACAGTTAAATAGGTGGATAGTTTAAAAGGTTAAACTATTTGCTAGATAGATGAGGTTTAATATAGTTGGAATGACTGAACAGTTTCTCAGGCTTATAGCATAGAATGAGACTGTATGCTTAAAGCCTGAGAAACTGACAGTTGATCAAGGTGGCCTGGCCACCTGGCACAATATTCTAATTGCTATGATGTCATAAACCCTGAGAAACTCAGTTGATCCAGGTGGCCTGGCCAGAGCCATATATGGTGATCCAGGTGGCCTGAACACCTGGCATAGGATTCTAATTGCTAATGTGATGTCATAATCTAATGTTAAGTCAATGGGGAAATTTTAGTAGTTTTTAATTAATAGTTTAAAAAGTATAAAAGTTACAAAGTTGAAAAATACATAGTAAGACCTACATAGCGCCAGTTTTGAATGAAGTTTCTACGTTAAACAGTTGAAGCTGTATTAAACGCACAAAAAGCGTTAGAAGAAGAAGAATAACTAGAAAAGCATTTCCTGAAGGAAATACAGTGATAAATGATGTCAAATATCATATAGAGTAAAAACAAACTATATTGGTTGCTAGGTTGATGAGGTTTAATATAGTTGGAATGACTGAACAGTTAAATAGGTGGATAGTTTATATAGGTAAATGATTTACTTGGTAGATAAGGTTTAATATAGTTGGAATGATTGAACGGTTAAATAAGTGGATACTTTAAATGGTTAAATTATTTAGGTAGATAGTTAATGATAACTGACACTTGGAATGGCTCTAATGTTTGCTAGCAGTTATGCTAACTATGTTAACAAAGATAATAATGTTAACCAAGTTACTATGCTAACTAGCATGCTAACAATGTTAAAATGCTAACTATGCTAACCATGTGACTTAGCTAACTTATCTAATTATTTTTAGCAGTTATGCTAACTATGCTAACTAGCATGCTAACTATGCTAACTATGCTAACCATTTGACTTAGCTAACTTAGCTAATAATTTTAAGCAGTTTTGCTAAAAATGCTAACTAGCATGCTAACATGCTAGCATGCTAACATGCTAGCATGCTAACTATCTTAACCATGTGACTTAGCTAACTTAGCTAATCATTTTTAGCAGTTTTGCTAAAATGCTAACTAGCATCTTAACATCTTAGCATCTTAACTATCTTAACCATCTTACTTAGCTAACTTAGCTAACTAGCTACAGTGGGTAGGAGTCATAGTTGATGACAAGTAACAGTTACAATGGCTGAACAGTTAAAAAGTTCAGTAGTTTAAAGGGTTAAATTGTTTAACAGTGAAATAGTGTAGTGAGGACTTTTATTTTGAAACAGTTTTTGGCAGAGGAAGCAGTTGAACAGGATGTGTAGTCTTAATAGGGCCAGTTTGTATGCTTAAAGCCTGAGACTGGCAGTTGGTCCAGGTGGCCTGAACACCTGCCATAGGATTCTAATTGCTGTGATGTCATAAAGGGCAATGTTAAGTCAATGGGGAAATTTTTGATCGTTTTTTAATTAATAGTTTAAAAAGTATAAAAGTTACAAAGATGAAAAATACAAAGCCCACATGTCCTAATTAAGACCTACGCGTCAATGTTTGAATGAAGTTTCTACGTTAAACGGTTGAAGCTGCATTAAATGCGTTAGAAGAAGAAGAATAAGAAGAATATAGCTGCAAGCAGCAATGAGGGGGCCAAGCAGGCAGTTCAGCAGTCCAGAAGTCCAGATTTGCCATGCAACTCAATGCCGTGGCATCAGGCATATAGCATTAAGCAGTCACAACAAGTTCCATGTCAAACAACCCAAGATTGGCTGAGTTACAAGGTCAAGTTTCACATCAAAACATAACTGATTTTGTGTGGCTGAACCAGGGCTGAGTGTTGCCCCCCCCTCACCCAGCCAACCCACCGCCCAATCGCCCCTGCCCGTCCCACCCCCCCCCCACCCTTGCACGCACGCATTAGAATTAACTGGATGGAACTCGCTGTCAACAGTTTCACATCAAAAATAAAAGATCGATTGAGATATGATCAGGATGAACCAGACGGTTCTATGGGCTGCCATTGACCTCCATTGCAGAATAATACAGCAACTACAGGCCAAAATACATTTTTGCCAATTCCAGAGCCCCCTAGAGGTCAAAGGTCACCAGATTTCTTGAGCTTCCCCCTGATTGGGTCCTGAGTCCATGGACTAAGTTTGGTTATGATAGGTGAATGGGTTGCTGAGATATGAGCTCACTTCCTGTTTGGCAGCTTCGCCGCAAATTTCGATTGGATATTACGGGTGAACAGTTATAGATCCGAAGATGAAAATCGATAACTTTTGTGCGGCTTGGTCTGAAGGTGTTATGTGCTAAGTTTCGTGAAAATCGGACAAACTATGTGAGGCGTGAAACTTTTTAAAGGTTTTTGACAAAATCCAAAATGGCGGAAAATCCATCATGGCGGAAATTGACGTCATAGGGTGCGTTGAACTCGGCTTGGTCCAAGGATTCCAAAGATACCTCATTTTTGACAATTGGGCATACGAGTCAAAAGTTACGTGCGTGAACACATGTCCAACTTTGGCCTGTTGGTGGCGCTAGAGCGCTGGAGGTGCCGGCATGAAACTTGGTGCAATTAATTATTGGCCTGTCCCCAATCAGTGTACCAAATTTCACAACTTTTCACCAGTCGGTTCTATAGGCTGCCATAGACTTCAATGGCGGAAGCGTAATAATAATAGGGAAGAAAAGATAGAATCACTAAGGGTTGCCCTGCAGCTTCGCTGCTTGGCCCCCAATAATAAGAAATCATAGAATCACAATGGGTGCCTTCGCAGCTTCGCTGCTTGGCCCCCAAATATAGCTGCAAGCAGCAATGAGGGGGCCAAGCAGAGAGTTCAGCAGGCAAGATTTGCCATGTAAGTCAATGCCGTTGCATCAGACATATAGCGTTAAGCAGTCACAGCAAGTTCCATGCCATACAACCAGGGTAGGAATTTCACGCCCCTTGCGTTGGCCGTGATGCCCCTTTGAAAATCAGAGGTTTACAGGCCACGGTGGCCTTGGTGCCCCCTTCTTTCAATATTCTGCTTTGCGTCCTACTAATAGCGATTTTTTATTTAGCCTGTGGCCTGTCAAAATAATCTTAGCATTCACAGCGCAAATTAATTTAGTCTTTTACGCAGTGGAGAAAGTGACAGTGCAAGAAAGAAAGTGCGTCCAAATTCACCCATTCTTCTCAGTTTAACTACTCGCGAAGTAGCCTACTCATCATCACACAGACATCACAAGTATCACATGAAAGAGCTTTTTCTCAGCTTTTAAACGATGTTAGCCGATAATTGCTGTGTCGAACGGTTCGCGATAAAAGTAAATAATATAATTCAATTTAATCATACATTCTACTGAAGGTTTTGCGTCCATGATCTCCCTACCCATTCATATCGGTGGAATACTTCACGAACCCTTCTAACACATGACAAACCATATATAAGAATAAACAGCAGACCTTACCGAACACAAAGGTGTAAAACAGTCCCCTGTACAGTTAGCTGTTCCAGAGTAATCCAGTTTCGAATTTGCAGTAAATTTCGACATGCATGGATGTCTCCAAATTTGGGCTTTAAGTTTTACAATGTGTTTAAATTGTTCCACATGATTTCATAATGGGCCAAATACAAAATAAATGTTACAAATATCGCCTAGATATTGGTAAATCAGAGGACAGCTGACTAACAGTTTGTGAAAGTAGCCTTAATGATCACAAAATGCTAAGCATGCATCTAGGCTATTTGAGTTTCTTAAAGCTGAGCTGTGCTTAAATTGTTCAATACATGATTTCATAGCAGGCCAAATATAAAATAACTGTTATATGTAGCCTAGATATCTGTAATTATTAGATAATCAGAAGATTTACAGTTCTATGTAATATGTCATTTTTCATGTTTTTGTCATGTTTCATACAGTGATGCAGGTCTATTGCAGTGAATAGGCTAAATACAACTTTGATCATTTTTATATGCTATAGTTAACTTTGGCCTTGGTGCCCTGACATGTGGCCTTTGTGCCCCCCACCAAATATGCCCAACTGAAGGCCAAGTGGCCTTGCCCCCAGAATGGTGAAATTCCAAGCCTGCATACAACCCAAGATTGGCTGAGTTACAAGGTCAAGTTTCACATCAAAACATAACTGAATTTGTGGGGCTGAACCAGGGCTGAGTGTCGCCGCCCCCTCCCCCAGCCAGCCCACCACCGCAACTGCCCCTGCCCATCCCACCCCGTCCCACCCTTGCACGCACACATTAGAATGAACTACAGTAGATGGAACTTGCTGTCATCAGTTTCACATCAAAAAAAAAAAAAAGATTGACTGAGATATGATCACACTTGCTGTGATTTAAACACAGAGGTCAAAAATTGACGTCATGGGGTGTGTTGAACTCGGCTTGGCCCAAGGATTCCAATGATACCTCATTTTGACATTCAGGTCAACGGGTCAAAAGTTAAGTCTGTGAACACACGTCCAAATTTGGCCTGTTGGTGGCGCTACAGCGTTTGAGGTGCCGCATGAAACTTGGTGAAATTAATTATTGGGCTGTCCCCAATCAGTGTGCAAAATTGTATAACTTTTTACCAGACGGTTCTATGGGCTGCCATTGACTTCCATTGCAGAATAATGCACATTAGCATCTACTGGCCAAAATGCATTTTTTGTCAATTACAGAGCCCCTAGAGGTCAAAGGTCACCAGATTTCTTGAGTGTCCTCCCGATGGGCTCAAAGGTGCATGTACTACGTTTGGTTTTGATACATGAAAGCGTTGCTGAGATATGAGCTCATTTCCTGTTTGGCGGCTTCACAGCAAATTTCGATTGCCCGTTATGGGCCAATGCTTCTGTCAATAATTCCAGAAAATTAGGCAGTGATAAGGCATGGTCTGAGGATGGTCTGTGCCAATTTTGGTGAAAATCAAATGAAATTTGTGAACTGTGAAAACTTGTTCGTGTTTTTGATTAAATCCAATATGGCGGCCGAATCAATTACGATGACATCACAAGTTGGCCTGGGTCGGCCTAAGGACCATCAACAGTAGTACTAGACACCACTAGTGCGTTTTAATTCTAAGCACAACTGCTGCTACAGGCCAAAAGGCATGTTTCTTAATTACAGCGCCCCCTAGAGGTCAAAGGTCACCAGATTTCTTGAGTGCTCTACAGATGGGGATTTAAGTCCATGTACTAAGTTTGGTTATGATAGATGAAAGGGTTGCTGAGATATGAGCTCACTTCCTGTTTGGCGGCTTCGCCGCATATTTCGATTGGTTGTTACGGGCGAACGGTTTTAGTTCCGAAGACGAAAATTGATAACTTTTGTGCGGATTGGTCTGAAGATCATATGTATTAAGTTTCGTTAAAATCGGACAAACTATGTGAGGCGTGAAACTTTAGTTTCACTTTCGATAAAATCCAATATGGCGGAAAATCCATCATGGCGGAAAATTACCTCATAGGGTGCGTTGAACCCGGCTTGGTCCAAGGATTCCAACGGTACCTCATTTTTGACAATCGGGCAAACGGGTCAAAAGTTACTTGCGTGAACGCACGTCCAAATTTGGCCTGTTGGTGGCGCTAGAGTGCTTGAGGTGCCATCATGAAACTTGGTGACATTAATCATGGGACTGTCCCTAATCAGTGTGCCAAATTTCACAACTTTTTACCAGACGGTTCTATGGGCTGCCATTGACTTCCATGGCGGAAGAAAGTTGCATAATAATAAGAAAAGATAGAAACACAATGGGTGCCTTCGCAGCTTCGCTGCTTGGCCCCCAAAAAAGCCTTGGAAGAACAGTACAGTGCATTTTCATGCACTGTAATAAGAAGAAGCCTAGGAAGAACAGTACAGTGCATTTTCATGCACTGTAATAAGAAATCGGATAACAGTAGATTGCATTTTCATGCACTCTAATAAGAAGAAATTGGATAACAGTAGAGTGCATTTTCATGCCCTCTAATAAGAATAAATCGGATAACAGTAGAGTGCATTTTCATTAGAATCCTATGCCAGGTGTTCAGGCCATCTGCAGCCACTGTCTCAGGCTGTCTCAGTCTTTAAGCATACAATATGGCTGTATTAAGACTACAGATCCTGTTTAACTGCTTCCTGTGCCCACAACTGTTTCAAAATAAAAGTCCCTTTAAACTATCCAACTTTTTAACTGTTCAACTACTGTCAACTGTTCAACTGTTGTAACTGTTGTAACTGTTAGTCAACTATGACTCCCATCAACTGTATCCTTTGCCTTCAACTATTTCAAAATAAAAGTCCTCATTAGCTAGTTAGCTAGTTAAAATCATTAGCATTGTTAGCATAATTAGCATTTTAGCATAACTGCTAAAAATGATTAGCTAAGTTAGCTGAGTCACATGGTTAGCATGTTAAAATCGTTAGCATAGTTAGCATGCTAATTTTTTTAGCAAAGCTGCTACAAATGATTATCTAAGTTAGTTAAGTCACATGGTTAGAATAGTTAGCATGTTAGCATTGTTAACATTTTTAGCAAAACTACTAGAAAACATGAGCTAAGTTAGCTAAGTAACTTTGTTAGCATAATTAACGTTGTTAACATAGTTAGCATAAGTGCTAGCAAACATTAGAGCCATTTCAATTGTCAGTTATCCTCAACTATCTACCTATATAGAGCCTTTAAACTATTTGTCTATCAATATGCATTAAACTATCAGTCTATCAACAACTTTTAAACTACCTACATTTCATTTTTAGACTTTCAACATTCATGAAACTATGTGTATCAACATCAATTCAACTATCTGTCTATTAACAACTTTTAAACTATCTACATTCAACTTTTAAACTGTCTACTTCTAAACTATCAACTTTTATTAAGCTATGCCAAAGTCCTTTTAGGCAAGTCCCTCCACTCGGCGGCCATTTGACAACGCTTTTTGGGCCCTCGTAGGGCATCCATTTCGGCAGAAATGCGCGTGCACAAGGCTTCAAGACACCAATCTTGCTCCAGCTGCGAGATCACAACACATGATTGGCACGATGTCTTCACAACACACCATATGATTGGCTCAATGTATTCACATCACACCACATGATTGGCTCAGTGTATTCACATGTCGACGTTTTGCCGGGGAAGGGGTGGGATATGTGTAGACAATGGCCATATTGGCGTGACAAACTAGCCCCATGCATTCCTATGGAGTATTTTTTGAGTATTTTTCTCCACATTAGAAAGTCTCTGGCTATGCTGTCTGTCCTAGTTTCATTTTCATGCACTCGTAATTCCCTGGAATTACATTCTCTAGTTTGCATAATGATATTGCTGCAAATTTGCTGCAACATTACCAAAAGTTAACCGCAACTGTTTGCCAGAAACCTAATTTGCATGTAAAAATATGACCTTGCCGCAAGAAACCTGACATTTCTGTAAGGGAAGGCATCAATGACATTTGATTGGTTAAAAGGTACTCTAGGCATGATGATGGTTCGATTGTGTGAAAGGCTTAGACAATCTAGAGTTGGAATAGACAAATTTATATGGCAAACAATTCTTATCACTCAGGATTATTTTAATAATTAATGGACAGTAGAAAATGAAATAGTGACCATTCATCAAATCAAATAGAATTTATCTGTATCTATATACACCGAAATACAGTTAGGAACAAAATTATTCACACCCCTGACAAATGTTGATTAAATGTTGTTTTTCTCTTGACCAATATGTTTGTTCTGACTGAAAGTGACACTGCCACATGCCAAAAGGTTGTAAGACAATGTGGGAGAGACATGGAATCAAAAAAGAAGCGTTTTCATCTTTTGCAACTTTTTATGAAAAATGGCCAAAATTATTGTCCAAAATTATTCATATCCTTTTTAAATAATCAATAGAAAAATATTTATTTGCATTCACAGCTCTCAAAGTGGTTCTTATAATACCTACCATGCCTTTCCGTGTCTCCACAATGATTGTAGACCACACCTTTTAAACATCTATCCGGGTTTTCAGGCAGGAACGATTATTTGCCATCACTCTGGCCTTGTGCTCACTTTTTTGATGGATTGAGGTCTGGACTCTGGCTGGGCCACTCTAAAATGTTGTTTCTTTTTTTGATTCCATGTTTCTACCACATTGTCTTACAACCTTTAGCCATGTGGCAGTGTCATTTTCAGTGAGAACAAACATACTGGTCAACATTAAATCAATATTTGCCAGGGGTATGAATAATTTGGTTCCTAACTGTGTATATATATGTACACTACCGGTAAAAAGTTTGGGGTCACTTAGAAATTTCCATGCCACTTATAGACAGAATACCAGCTGAGATCAGTTGCATTGTTTTTTTTTATCAGGGCAGCAGTTTTCAGACTACATTATGTGCTTACATAATTGCAAAAGGGTTTTTGACTGTTGTAGAAAGAAATAGTTGATCTTTAATGCAATATCTACATTATTATCAGCAATCATTTATCCAATGTTCCAAAGGCACATTCTGTTTACTAATCTGATATAATTTTAAAATGCTAACTGAGAAAACATTGGAGAACCCTTTTGCAATTATGTAAGCACATAATATAATCTGAAAACTGCCTATAATGGAGTGGAATGGAAATGTCTAGGGGTCACTTAGAAATGTCCATATAGCTTCTGTGCATAACAAAATGGTAGCACATAAAAATGTGAGGAGGAGAATTAAAACAACAATCAATACATACATCTCAGAATAGAATAAGAAAAACTAAAATATGAATAAAAAATGAAAATTAAGTAAAGTAAAACATAAATAAATAAAATGACTAAAATATGTAAATGAACAGCAAAATGCAATAAACAAGAAGAGAATGTTACAAATAAATACAAATGGTAAAAGAGCTAACAGACTTGAAAATGAATTTCCTGCATCTAATATCTAATCGTGCAGCTATTCGTGGGAGGTATACTCTGTCAGTTATTCATGCAAATCTCCCTTTTGCCGTTATCCACTGGCAGAGATACAGGGATTCCATGTACACATCCTCTACATACAGCACACTGCCCCCACCTACCCACACACACACTACACACACACAGTCACTGCTCCACTCCCCTCCCCGCTCCAGTCCCCTGTCATCCCCCACACACACACCAGCCCCTTGAGCCGTGGATCTGTCCAAGGTTTCTTCCTTGGTAAGGGAGTTTTTCCTTGCCCCTGTTGCTCTTGGGTGCTCCTTGTTGGTGCCCCCAATCCCAATCCTCCCCCACCTTTCTTGGGTGCTCCTTGTTGGCCCCCCCCAAATGCACAAATAGGCTGACACCAGACATAATTTCACTGCATTTCTTACTTCCAGTAACTATATGCATGTGACAATAAACTTCCTTGTATTTCATTATAACAATTGCTTTAGAATGGTTCAGACCATGGCTCTGGTTCAAATTACATGCTATAGATAATCTAGATTTTACATCTGAGTTTTCTTTTTTTCAGATTTAAACAGATTTGATTTAATCAGTTAAGATAGTTCATAATTCCATACTGAATCAAAATGGATGATAGTCTGTGGTACAGTAAGTGTGCTTCATAAATGGTTCTGTTTGAGTCCAATTGTCTCAATATATGGTGCTAGAAAATGCATAGTTCTGTTTAATGCGTCACAACATAATCAACCATACACTGTAGCATTCATGTAAAACATGAATAGGATGAGATATAGTGCCCTGACCTTAACCTGAAAGACAGGCAACCTAATGAATCCCAGGCAGATTAATATGAGTGAGACAGAAAGGGGTCGGGTGTAGGTTTTGCTAGAGTGAATAAATCAGTTGGGATTGAGAAAGAATGACAGCTTTGTGTGATCCAAAGAAAGTGCCAGTGTAACAGACATCTTCACAGTGTTAGGTCAGGTGGTGATCCTGCAAGGGGAACTCAAAGTCGATTTCCCTAAAAGGTCTCTCTTACCTAGGTGTGAAGATAGCCCCTATCATTGTCAAAATTGTGCCTAATAACTACAACTCCTTAACAGATAAGGTTACTCACCTTATAAATAGATGGACAAATTTACCGATCTCTATGATTGGGCGAATAAATGTCTTGAAAATGTCTATCCTACCTAAATATTTGTACTTGTTTCCGTCTATTCCACTTGCTCCCCCTCCTTCACTCTTTAATTTACTTAAAAAACTCTTCTCAGACTTTAATTGGAATAACAAGCGCCCCAGGCTCAGACTTTCCCTATTATACTTACCATATGATAGAGGTGGTCTACAACTTCTTAATCTAGAATGGTATTACTGGGCAGCTCAAATTAGAGCAGCAATGTTTTATTTTGAGAGGGATCTTCCTCCTGCCTGGGTTTTAATAGAATCTCATTTAGTTAACATTCCTTTAAACCTTTATATATACTCTGCAAACAAACAAAAAATAATTAAACATACTAAAAACCCCTTTCTCAACGGTTTGGCACAACGCTCTTGCATATCTGGGAGAAACTAATAAACTATACCAATTCTCTCCAATTTTTGGTAGTGATGACTTCATACCTGGTAGAGCAGATTCAGGGTTCAAAATCTTGGCTTCTACGGGTATAGCCAAAATAGCTGACCTCTACAATGATAACTTGGTTCTTATGTCATTTGAAGAGCTTAAGTCAAAATATGGGATTCCTGCGAAGCACTTTTTTAAATATTTGAAAAGAGGAATATAAAATCATCTTTTGGAAATAGATCTTACCCTTCACCATACCTAGAGATTGGCATGGTGTTATTTCAGTTAGCCTATTAGCTGGTTTGTTGCTCATTGAGCTCAATGCAAATCAAACCAGCTAATAGGCTAACTGAAACTAGATGTACCGCAGATCGTTAGCATAGTTAGCATGCTAATTTTTTTTAGCAAAGCTGCTACAAATGATTATCTAAGTTAGTTAAGTCACATGGTTAGAATAGTTAGCATGTTAGCATTGTTAACATTTTTAGCAAAACTACTAGAAAACATGAGCTAAGTTAGCTAAGTAACTTTGTTAGCATAATTAACGTTGTTAACATAGTTAGCATAAGTGCTAGCAAACATTAGAGCCATTTCAATTGTCAGTTATCCTCAACTATCTACCTATATAGAGCCTTTAAACTATTTGTCTATCAATATGCATTAAACTATCAGTCTATCAACAACTTTTAAACTACCTACATTTCATTTTTAGACTTTCAACATTCATGAAACTATGTGTATCAACATCAATTCAACTATCTGTCTATTAACAACTTTTAAACTATCTACATTCAACTTTTAAACTGTCTACTTCTAAACTATCAACTTTTATTAAGCTATGCCAAAGTCCTTTTAGGCAAGTCCCTCCACTCGGCGGCCATTTGACAACGCTTTTGGGCCCTCAGAGGGCATCCATTTCGCAGAAATCTTGCGTGCACAAGGCTTCAAGACACCAATCTTGCTCCAGCAAGAGATCACAACACATGATTGGCACGATGTCTTCACAACACACCATATGATTGGCTCAATGTATTCACATCACACCACATGATTGGCTCAGTGTATTCACATGTCGACGTTTTGCCGGGGAAGGGGTGGGATATGTGTAGACAATGGCCATATTGGCGTGACAAACTAGCCCCATGCATTCCTATGGAGTATTTTTTGAGTATTTTTCTCCACATTAGAAAGTCTCTGGCTATGCTGTCTGTCCTAGTTTCATTTTCATGCACTCGTAATTCCCTGGAATTACATTCTCTAGTTTGCATAATGATATTGCTGCAAATTTGCTGCAACATTACCAAAAGTTAACCGCAACTGTTTGCCAGAAACCTAATTTGCATGTAAAAATATGACCTTGCCGCAAGAAACCTGACATTTCTGTAAGGGAAGGCATCAATGACATTTGATTGGTTAAAAGGTACTCTAGGCATGATGATGGTTCGATTGTGTGAAAGGCTTAGACAATCTAGAGTTGGAATAGACAAATTTATATGGCAAACAATTCTTATCACTCAGGATTATTTTAATAATTAATGGACAGTAGAAAATGAAATAGTGACCATTCATCAAATCAAATAGAATTTATCTGTATCTATATACACGAAATACAGTTAGGAACAAAATTATTCACACCCCTGACAAATGTTGATTAAATGTTGTTTTTCTCTTGACCAATATGTTTGTTCTGACTGAAAGTGACACTGCCACATGCCAAAAGGTTGTAAGACAATGTGGGAGAGACATGGAATCAAAAAAGAAGCGTTTTCATCTTTTGCAACTTTTTATGAAAAATGGCCAAAATTATTGTCCAAAATTATTCATATCCTTTTAAATAATCAATAGAAAAATATTTATTTGCATTCACAGCTCTCAAAGTGGTTCTTATAATACCTACCATGCCTTTCCGTGTCTCCACAATGATTGTAGACCACACCTTTTAAACATCTATCCGGGTTTTCAGGCAGGAACGATTATTTGCCATCACTCTGGCCTTGTGCTCACTTTTTTGATGGATTGAGGTCTGGACTCTGGCTGGGCCACTCTAAAATGTTGTTTCTTTTTTTGATTCCATGTTTCTACCACATTGTCTTACAACCTTTAGCCATGTGGCAGTGTCATTTTCAGTGAGAACAAACATACTGGTCAACATTAAATCAATATTTGCCAGGGGTATGAATAATTTGGTTCCTAACTGTGTATATATATGTACACTACGGTAAAAAAGTTTGGGGTCACTTAGAAATTTCCATGCCACTTATAGACAGAATACCAGCTGAGATCAGTTGCATTGTTTTTTTTTATCAGGGCAGCAGTTTTCAGACTACATTATGTGCTTACATAATTGCAAAAGGGTTTTTGACTGTTGTAGAAAGAAATAGTTGATCTTTAATGCAATATCTACATTATTATCAGCAATCATTTATCCAATGTTCCAAAGGCACATTCTGTTTACTAATCTGATATAATTTTAAAATGCTAACTGAGAAAACATTGGAGAACCCTTTTGCAATTATGTAAGCACATAATATAATCTGAAAACTGCCTATAATGGAGTGGAATGGAAATGTCTAGGGGTCACTTAGAAATGTCCATATAGCTTCTGTGCATAACAAAATGGTAGCACATAAAAATGTGAGGAGGAGAATTAAAACAACAATCAATACATACATCTCAGAATAGAATAAGAAAAACTAAAATATGAATAAAAAATGAAAATTAAGTAAAGTAAAACATAAATAAATAAAATGACTAAAATATGTAAATGAACAGCAAAATGCAATAAACAAGAAGAGAATGTTACAAATAAATACAAATGGTAAAAGAGCTAACAGACTTGAAAATGAATTTCCTGCATCTAATATCTAATCGTGCAGCTATTCGTGGGAGGTATACTCTGTCAGTTATTCATGCAAATCTCCCTTTTGCCGTTATCCACTGGCAGAGATACAGGGATTCCATGTACACATCCTCTACATACAGCACACTGCCCCCACCTACCCACACACACACTACACACACAGTCACTGCTCCACTCCCCTCCCGCTCCAGTCCCCTGTCATCCCCCCAACACACACACCAGCCCCTTGAGCCGTGGATCTGTCCAAGGTTTCTTCCTTGGTAAGGGAGTTTTTCCTTGCCCCTGTTGCTCTTGGGTGCTCCTTGTTGGTGCCCCCCCCCCCCAATCCCAATCCTCCCCCACCTTTCTTGGGTGCTCCTTGTTGGTGCCCCCAAATGCACAAATAGGCTGACACCAGACATAATTTCACTGCATTTCTTACTTCCAGTAACTATATGCATGTGACAATAAACTTCCTTGTATTTCATTATAACAATTGCTTTAGAATGGTTCAGACCATGGCTCTGGTTCAAATTACATGCTATAGATAATCTAGATTTTACATCTGAGTTTTCTTTTTTTCAGATTTAAACAGATTTGATTTAATCAGTTAAGATAGTTCATAATTCCATACTGAATCAAAATGGATGATAGTCTGTGGTACAGTAAGTGTGCTTCATAAATGGTTCTGTTTGAGTCCAATTGTCTCAATATATGGTGCTAGAAAATGCATAGTTCTGTTTAATGCGTCACAACATAATCAACCATACACTGTAGCATTCATGTAAAACATGAATAGGATGAGATATAGTGCCCTGACCTTAACCTGAAAGACAGGCAACCTAATGAATCCCAGGCAGATTAATATGAGTGAGACAGAAAGGGGTCGGGTGTAGGTTTTGCTAGAGTGAATAAATCAGTTGGGATTGAGAAAGAATGACAGCTTTGTGTGATCCAAAGAAAGTGCCAGTGTAACAGACATCTTCACAGTGTTAGGTCAGGTGGTGATCCTGCAAGGGGAACTCAAAGTCGATTTCCCTAAAAGGTCTCTCTTACCTAGGTGTGAAGATAGCCCCTATCATTGTCAAAATTGTGCCTAATAACTACAACTCCTTAACAGATAAGGTTACTCACCTTATAAATAGATGGACAAATTTACCGATCTCTATGATTGGGCGAATAAATGTCTTGAAAATGTCTATCCTACCTAAATATTTGTACTTGTTTCCGTCTATTCCACTTGCTCCCCCTCCTTCACTCTTTAATTTACTTAAAAAACTCTTCTCAGACTTTAATTGGAATAACAAGAGCCCCAGGCTCAGACTTTCCCTATTATACTTACCATATGATAGAGGTGGTCTACAACTTCTTAATCTAGAATGGTATTACTGGGCAGCTCAAATTAGAGCAGCAATGTTTTATTTTGAGAGGGATCTTCCTCCTGCCTGGGTTTTAATAGAATCTCATTTAGTTAACATTCCTTTAAACCTTTATATATACTCTGCAAACAAACAAAAAATAATTAAACATACTAAAAACCCCTTTCTCAACGGTTTGGCACAACGCTCTTGCATATCTGGGAGAAACTAATAAACTATACCAATTCTCTCCAATTTTTGGTAGTGATGACTTCATACCTGGTAGAGCAGATTCAGGGTTCAAAATCTTGGCTTCTACGGGTATAGCCAAAATAGCTGACCTCTACAATGATAACTTGGTTCTTATGTCATTTGAAGAGCTTAAGTCAAAATATGGGATTCCTGCGAAGCACTTTTTTAAATATTTGCAACTGAGGAGCTTCATCCTCTCCAAACTGAGCAATAGAAACCTCCTCCCCTATCTTTCCTAGAAGACTACACTTTGGCTTTTTTACATGCCAGGGGCCAGATTTCATTATTGTATAAGCTGTTTGTTAGTAAGTCTAAAGAGTCATCTGAACGCTTACTACAAGCATGGAGAACGGACTTGGATTTAACAGAAGAGGATTTAACAGAGGAGGAATTGTCAGATGCATGTCTCAGGGCTCAGACGCAATCTATCAACACAAACTCAAAACTACTGCAGTATAAATGACTAACTAGATTGTATATAACTCCAGCTAAATTACACTGCTTTAATCCCACTATACCTGACACTTGCCTCAAATGTAAAGACCAAAAAGGCACCTTATTTCATTGTATCTGGGAATGTCCACAGATACTATCATTTTGGAGGAGAGTGTTAGACCTGGCTAGCCAAATCATTGGTGAGGAAGTTCCTCTTGAACCTAAATTATGCATATTAAATCTCTACCCAGAGGGCTTCATTACCACCCAAAGAGTAAAGTCTTTGCTGGATATTTGTTTCTTAGAAGCCAAAAGATGTATTGCTTGCTCTTGGAAATCAGACACACCTTGTACCACAGCACAATGGTTGAGGGGAATGACCTTTTATTTTGCTTTAGAGAAGATAAGCTACTCAACAAAGAACAAACTTGACAAGTTTTGGAAAATATGGAATATTTTCTATAAATTCCTTGAGAATAACAATATGGATGTAGATGGTTGGATGGATGACAAATAGGACTAAGTTGTTTATATTATAATATATAATATATATATATATATATATATATACAGTGATGGCCCCCATGCTAAAGTTGACTGAAAAGAGGAATATAAAATCATCTTTTGGAAATTGATCCTAATGCCTTAAGTGAAAATTGAGGAAATATCTAACCTTTAAGGACACCAATTTTCTTAGTGAATGAATAATGTATCATAAATAAATAAATGTTCTTCCTTAAAATACAGGGGTCATAAGTATTGCCACCCCTATGTTAAATTCCCATAGAGACAGTCAGATTTTTATTTTAAAGGCCAGTTATTTCATGGATCCAGAATACTGTGCATCCTGATAAAGTTACCTTAAAATAGCCCCACATCATCACATACCCTTCACCATACCTAGAGATTGGCATGGTGTTATTATGACCGCCGCGCAGCGAAGCGGCGGTCATATGGGTTTAGTCAGATTTTTTTTTTTTTTTTTTTTTTCCGCATGTCCAAATTTCCGTCAAGGATTCCTGGTACACTGAAAGACCGGGGTACACGAAACTTGGTGGGCATGTAACCCCACATGGATAGCATGGAACCATCGTTTTTCGTTTTGATCTGTAGCCCCCCCGCTGTACTGGACCCCCTGAAAGGAGGGTAGGGCAGACACAGTTTTATGTGAATATCTTGAGAACCGTAGGGCCTAGGATGACCAATTTTTTCCGTATGTTTGCCTCCAGGGGTCATGTTAACCCATTCCATGTGCACACATGTGCATAAACAGATACACATGCACACACATACATTCACAGTAATCATACGTATGGCACATACTCACACAGTAGACATATGTACACATGCATGCACATGCACAAACACACATACGCAGGCAAACACACAAGCACGTGCACACACACACACACCCACACACATAAACATAAACGTGTAAAAGCACACATGCACACAATTCAAGAATTTCTCAGAATTATGAACAGGCAAGATGGGGGTGGGGTTGTATAAAATGAATTTTACATGTGAAATCTATGAACTAATCATGTTTTGGTAATTGTCTAGCAGATACCAGTGAGAATTGAGTGTGGATAATGCAATTTAGTGAGACAGTTGGAATCATATAGGCCTTTCAGCGTGATTTATTTTTGTGGAAAAAATGTGCTGGACTGGGCGGCGGTCATATTTTGTACCGCTCTGCGGTACATCTAGTTTCAGTTAGCCTATTAGCTGGTTTGATTTGCATTGAGCTCAATGAGCAACAAACCAGCTAATAGGCTAACTGAAATAACACCATGCCAATCTCTAGGTATGGTGAAGGGTAAGATCTATTTCCAAAAGATGATTTTATATTCCTCTTTTCAGTCAACTTTAGCATGGGTGCCAACACTTTTGGCCACCATATATATATATATATTTATATTAGTTATTTATTTATTTTATTTTTTATTCATGGTCTTTTTAGTTTTGTTTTTGTCTTGTCGCAATTTTGAAGTGTATACAATATAATCTTTACGATTGTAGAGTGGAATTTGTGTGAGTACAAACCATATGCTATATCTATGCTTTATATCCAGCATCTCTTCTGTTATAATGTGCCTTATTGTGTGCTATTGTGCCGTTTTGTATTGTTCTGTTTATTTGTAAAATGAACAAATTCCATAATAAATAAATGTTAAAAAAAAAAAAAAAAGGGGAACTCAAAGTCAAGCTGAAGGAGGCTAAGGAGGACTACAGAAGGAAGGTGGAACAGAAGTTGCAGGAAAACAACTTGAAGGAGGCATGGGACGGCATGAAGATTATCACTGGCCTGAAGAAGAGCAGCAGCTCTGTGGAGGGGGACCTGGACAGGGCGAACCAGTTGAACCACTTCTACAACAGGTTTTTACTGCCCTGCTCCAGCTCCAATGGCGGTGGTCTGTCCACCACCCCCAGCTGACTCAGACACGGCTCTTGTTTGCGTGCCTGCCCTACCCCCACCTCCCAGCCTCCCAGTCTCTCCAGTTCTGCTTCCCGGTGACACCCAACGACCTAAGCCACCATCACCTCACGCCCTGCCCCCGCCTGACGCCTCCTTGCCTGTGCCTGTTGAGGTGTCCACGACACTGGCAGCCTTGATAGGGACATCAAGGAGGTGGTCATCTCCCAGCCCCCACCCCCACACTCCCTCAATACCAGTGCAACACTCACCTCCATCACTGGATATTGCACCCCTCCCCCACATGGCGATCACGAACAATGTGTGACAACAGGTGACAACAACCTCAGTCAACAGCCTTTAGACACACAGATCCCAGATGCACCCTCCTCAGGATGTTCTACCAGTCTGTTGTTGCCAGCGTCCTCTTCTATGCAGTGGTATGCTGGGGAGGAAGCACAAAGAAGAAGGATGCGGGGCGAATTGACAGGCTGGTAAGGAAAGCTGGCTCTGTAGTGGGAGCTGAACTGGAGTGCATCACTTCAATATCTGACAAAAGGACCCTGAACAAACTGATCAACATCTTGGACAATAAGTGTCACCCACTCCACAGCACTATTGTTAAGCAGAAGAGCCTGATCAGCTGGAGACTTCGCTCACTGCCTTGCACAACAGACAGACTGAGGAAGTCATTTGTCCCCAGGGCCATTGAACTGTTCAATGCTTCACTTAAAGGAAGAGGAGAGGACTTAAGGGAAGAGCACTTCTCTGCATACTCTGTCTGCCTCTTCACCCCCTCCATGTTTGAATACTGTCTGTCCACTAGCCACTTTTTACCACTGTCTTTCTGCCTCACTGTTTGCGTGCTATATTAGCACATTAGCACATGCATAACCTCTCCCTCCATGCCACAGCCGAACTGTGGCCACACTTATACCTTTTCTTAAAATCGTGATATATATATAGATATATAGACTTATTCTTGCACTGTTGCACTGTTGGACTTACTCATTTGCACTATCACCATGACCACTATCACCGTGACACTCACTCACACAGAGCACCTTACCTTACCTTACTATGCACAGAGAATCACAGGCTCAGTCCCTGCCTCAGTCATTGCAAGCGCCTCTTGATTGATTAATCACCACTATGTGGATACCATTTTTAGAATTGATTTAGATTAAGTGTTAGTTAGTATAATTTGTATTTTAGTATAATTAATATATTCTTTATCTTCTACTGTCCTTATTGCTTAGTTGTGTTTTTTATATTATATACTTTTAATTACTTTTTCTGCTGTTAGTGAATGTGTGTGTGTTGTCTGTATGCTACTGAGACCTTGAATTTCCCCTGGGGGTCAATAAAGTATCTATCTATCTATCTATAACAAAACCAAGAGCAGCCCACTCAGTGTTGAGAGCCAAGTTCTGGTTCTGACATATCTGTTGTTGATGTGAGATCCACAATGTAAAAGCACACAGCGTATGTCATAGCAAATGGAGCCTCAGCAACTAAAGAAACATAGAAAGACAGTAAAATATTTAGCCTTTTCTGACCTTGTAGAAAGGGTCAGTGCTTTTCTGGGTGGGGCACAGGAAATGCTGGACAAAGCAATGGGGCCTGCGGATCCACTGGACTTAAAGTGTTGGAAACCGGCATAATGGTGTACGTATGGCAGTATCATCATAACTCCTTCATAACTGTTCCACTCTGCCTCTCTTCCTCCCTCCTCCCCCTTGCCTCCATCTGTTTCACGGGTTGACCACATAGCTCTGCTCCTCAGCCCCGCGTTGGAGCCACATTGTGCAACGCAGGAGGCTTATGGTTTTCCGGACTTTCAGAAAAAAGTGTAAAAGGAAAGGGGAGATGCACAGATGGAAGACTGCTGGTGATGTTGTGGCTGCGCTCCCACACATTTCAGAGTGGCATGTTGGTCATGTTTTTATTTTTTCGCTTCCTCTCCTCTGAGTGTGCCCAATTTTATCTAATGGGCTGAATAGCCATGTGAGGGAAATGGCAGCGGATGACAAGGGGAGATTAGCAACCACAGGACACGTCCAGCTAACGCACAGACCCATCCGTTAGTGCCCATGGCTTCAGTAACTCCCTCCCATGCACATACACAGACGCACACGCACACACACCCACACACTTTTGACACCTGCATCTCTCTAACTGACTGTTCACTGTTATTTGTGATGCTGAAAACCACTGAATCTTTCTCTCACATCTGTCAACCTGACCCAAATCACACAAACACTATGACACTTACACTAGTTACACTATTGTCAACAGTCTGCACTGTAACTGGAAAGGCATCGGTTTTTTACTTAGCATGGTTATGCAAAGTCACTTGTAATATTATCCCTGAATGGAAGGGAGAGATTGCCAAGGATAGATGTGTGGTTTCAAGCAGGTGAACGTTATGCATGCAGGTGAACGTTATTGTTGACCCATAATTTCTCTGAACAGCTTGTTCCACCTGACAGTGGGAAGAAACATGCTCTTCTAGTAATCCTGTACAGTACTTAATGCCCAAAATAAACATGTCGGGAACTTAAATCCGAAAACACAATTCCTTGACAAAAAATAACTGCACTACTTCAAAAGTCAAAACTGCAGTTTTCTCAGTCTCAAAATTCCAGTTTTGGAGAAGATATTTGCAGGTTATATGCAGGAAATGCAATATTTTGGACATGGAAAAACTGTATTGCACTACATATTGCTGTATTTACTGCAGAAATGCAATATTTTCAGCATAAAAAAAAAAATATATATATATAAAATAATATTGTAATATAATACTATATTGTGTTATTATACTTGTACTTAAAAATAAGTAAAAATGCTTTCTCGTCCCATAACTGCAGTTATTTTTGTAAGGGTTTCATTTCCGTTTCTAACACTCAATACAAGTGTGGTTTGGAATAATCATATCCACACAATCAGATTTCAGCCACATGGATGATCCTCCTTTAATCATCTAAGGAACTGAACATCAGGTTATATAATGTTGCTGTTTTTCGTTCACTGTGAAATGGCCCAGCCTTTCTCCTCTCACATTCAGACTGATGATATGTCTCCCATAGTTTGTCCAGTCCCATAGGATTTTTGCTGCACTGTGCAGTTTGTAGCCTGCATGCATTGTCTGCACCCACTGTTCATATCATGTCCCTGAACTAGTACCTTACTGATGACCTTCTAAATTAACTGCACATGAAGTGGCATGATAAACATCAATAAGAAGTTACGCCTAAATTCCATAAACTGATGACAATTTCAGAGAGGCCAATGTGAGAAGCCCTTCAACAGGTTGTTTGTGAAAAAAGTTGTGAGTAATTTAATTTCAAGTATCATAGGTGACTCCATGCAACAATGTAGCACTGGTTGCTCCAAAATAAAACACATTGACGTCATTATTTTGCGACTTTCACAAGCTAGGGGCGTGTGATACCTCTTCGTGCTTTGTAAATGGTTAACTAGCATATGGACAACATATCATAAAACGTAAGTGTAGTTCATCCATATTCACATAAGTCTCTTCTTAACCTATGCTAGTGTAGTCCTATTGCGGATATGAATTGGTCTCACCTGTTTATGTCCAGCTCAAAAGTGAAAAAGTGGCGCTGTGAAAGCTGACAATAGCTAGCCAACGAACATAGGGCTTCCAGGCTAGCGCGCATTATTTTTGAATGTTGGGCAGTCGGTTGAACCGGTTGCTAACATATCTAGACCACCGTTTGAGGAAATTCTTATCTGTATGTCTTACCGGTGCCAAGAATAGTATGATAGCCTACTTTCCTGATATTTCGAAAACGCAATCAAAGTAGCCAAGGAGAGAAGTAACAGTTTATAACATAACGTTACACTGCTAAAGGCAAATTTAGTTCACTAGTGATGATAATATCACAGACTGCATGAAAAGAAAACACTTGTTTATTAAAATATTATTACTATATAATGCACCTCCATAATTCATTAATACGTATCTTTGTGTCAGCTTTTAGATAGGCCAGAATAATTGTTCACATTTCCGGGCTTTGGATCTCATGTTTGTTACATGTTTTAGCGTTATGGGTCCGATATTTAGATGGATGTTTGTTTTATTTTATGACCTGTAATAGACGGCTTCAGAGACTAAAGTGAAGGTGTGAGATTGAGATGGATTCTGGTACCGACCCCTCCGGACCCATAGTGTCCAAAGGTTCTGTCAGATCGCCACAGCCGACAGACATCACAACCAAAGTAAGCAAGTCACAATAACCATCAGGTATTGAATATAAGGTCCCCCAAATTAGCTTCAACAGCTGTGCATTGCAACATTGTTGTTAATTAAACATTTTCATCTACCCTCTGGATGTACATTCTTCAGCTTTTGGTTCTCTTGAAGACCCAGCCTGCATAACATTTTATTCAAAGTACACACTTATTCTAGATTAAGCCTTGTCTGTGTGATAAAGATTAAGACAAGAATGTGTTCTGTCTTTGAAAAGTTGTGACTGAGATAAATAATGAAACAACCTTATTTTTGTAGATGTAAGTGTAATCTATTACCAAGTCCACCTGCAGTGCATCTTACCTATAACAAACTGAAGGACAGATCCTGTTAAATCTGTTAATATTTTGTTGAAAGAATAATAATGAGGATCTTTGAAAAAGTTTCCTTTAAAACAATCTTGTGTTCAGTCAGTGCATATCGGGTCTGTGTGTTTTCTGTTATATTTTAGTATCTGAAGATCGTAATGGATTTAAGAGTGTAAATCACTCCTAGAATACTCTGACAACAATGTTATAGTGGTGGCTGCTCTTATGTGTGAAATGAATTACCGGTACACGTGGAGAACTCAGATTGCCAAGTTAATTATTACCATGGCATCTGGAATTTGACTCCTTAGCTACGGGTGTTTTTTTTTTAAATGAAAAGGGTGAACATTGCCTGTCCCCACAGAGGGAAAGCAATAAGGGTAAAGGCAAAAGGTCCACCCTTCAGGAAGCAAGAAGAAAAGGAAGAATGGACAGAAGCAAAGGAGAAGAAGAGCTAAGCAATCAGCTGAAAAACATGGTTTGTTACAAATTGTTTTTACTTTTCTTTAGTGTGTGATAACCTGCACATTAAAAGCAGTGAGAAAACGGCAAACAAAATGGGAAGAGAATAACTTGCATTGATGCTCTCTTCACTGCATGGCTTACCAGTTTGAGCTGAAAAGCTCTTCACTGCATGGGTGTCTGTCTCTATGCTCTGTTTATAGGATTTGCACAGCCAGACTAAAGCTGCTGGAACAGGTCTCATCTCCTCAGACATTTTCACCCAGTACCACTGCCTTTGGGATACAAGGTAAAGGCATCTTATGAATAATGCCATTGCCTGGTAACTGCACTTATGTTTAGCGTTAGCCTTAATGTGTGCATTTGGTATCTCTCTCCATCTATTTTGTGTCTAACCTCACACACACACACAGATATGGTTGACCCCTCTGCCTTTTTTCCAGAAGAACATTTGATTAAACATTGATGCAACTTGTGTTTATTTGTAAACAATTAAGCCCCCACTTTTCTGCCATCTGGTATTCATTTACAGTTCTTGTTTGTATATTCTTTATATCTACAGTGACACAACTCATCAAGTAATATAACAAAATATCATGTTTTTGGTGCCCATGGTTGTTTGCACTTTAATTTGCTTTCTTTGATTTGTCACCCTTTTAGACTTCACAATACTTGGGTACATAATGTCAACTATTTTTCAATATTTTTAGGTTTATGTTTCAAGTATGTATAAAATAAATGGAAGGAGTACTGCCCAATTAAATCAAACAAACACTTGTAAATTGGCTTGGACATTCATTTCAGTGTCACTCAGGTTTGTCACAACCACAGACTATTTGCTTTTGGTTGTCACCGCTTAGCCATCCAGAATGCCCGGAGAGAGTCACTACTGTGATGGACATGGCTGAAAAGCAGGGCCTGCTTGCCCGCTGTGTGCGGGTTGATGTAAGAAAAACTCTTTATTACTGTAGTGTTGTTCCAGCAGCCAAATATTGCCGGACCTCCATTCCTTCAGTTCTTGACTGTACTTTGTCTTCTGTTTTCATTTTAGCCAAGAGTTGCCACTGAGGAGGAGCTGTTGCTTGTTCACACGTAAGTCATGTTTTACTTATTCAGTGTTTCTGAGCCTAGTTCCTAGCCTTCCAGTACTCTAAGGTCTTGTGCTCTGAGATCATTAAGCCTTTAACTATGTTTCTGATACTGTGGCCAACCAGATGACTTCTGAGTGACTGTGAATTTGATGTTTAACTTTTTTTTCATTAGATGGTGATGCTTCAAAGGTAGTGTGTGTTCTGTTTAATTTGAAACCATGCCCCTGGCCTTTTTTCAGGAAAGAATATATTGAGCTCATGACGCGGACAGAGAAGATGACGGAAGAGGAGCTGAAGTCTCTCGCTGACACCTACGACTCCATCTACATCCATCCAGTAAGTTGACTTTGAAAATTGCTCCTATAATCTGGCCATGATGTATGTGAAGGGCATGTCTTAACTGGGTCTTCACTCTGGTGCCTTCTTCCACAGAATTCTTTGCAATGTGCTACCTTAGCAGTGGGCGCTGTCCTGCAGCTCGTAGATAAGGTGCTGACATCAGAGCTCCAAAATGGCTTCTCTATTGCCAGGTAAGTCATAGTGATCATGCTGTCTTTAGGGATGCCCAGCTTACCTGCTAGAGATGAGGTAGACACACTTGTATTTACTCTGTTGTATTTATCAGGATCTTTACAGGACTTGCTAACAAGGTCTACAACATGTATTAGGGTTGTTGGCCTATTTTAGAAATTGTTCACAAGGAATAACAAATTCCAGCTACACATTTATGTTTTGGTGTTAAAACATTGTGTATATATCCATCTGGTTTACAGGCCACCTGGTCATCATGCACAGGCTGGCCAAATGAACGGCTACTGCATGTTTAATAACCTGGCAATAGCAGCACGCTATGCTCAGAAGCATCATGGGGTGAAAAGGTAAGTTGTTTTCTCAAGGCCTTTAGAAAATGCACTGACTGCACATGGCTCATGACGATCATCATTGTTATTTTAGAGTCTTAATTGTGGACTGGGATGTGCATCATGGGCAAGGAATCCAATACATTTTTCAAGAGGATCCAAGGTATGCCTCCTTACACAAAGTACACAGTTACTTTGAACACTGCTTTGAATTCATAGCTATACAACTAGCTACATGGATATAGGACACAGTTGTGACATTGTGTAAGAACTTCTTGTTCTTCAGTAATCAAGAAAGGAATACATCACATTTTACATAGTGAAATTCTAACCCTAACAGTAAGTCTGTGGGTGTCTCATCCTCTCTTTACCTGTGTGTGGTACTGCAGTGTGCTGTACTTCTCCGTGCACCGGTATGAGCAGGGAGCGTTCTGGCCTCACCTTAAGGACTCGGACAGCAGTGCGATCGGCAGCGGTCCAGGAGAGGGCTACAACATCAACCTGCCCTGGAATCAGGTGGGCTACTGAGTGCTGACCGCGTTCTTCTCACTAATGAGGCGGGGCAGTTATGGGCTCAGGACCATTTGCCAGCACATTACTTTCTCCTCTCTCTCTCTCTCTCTCTCCCTTTCTGTCTCTGTCTCTTTCTCTCTCTCGTCTTCCCTTTTGTTTCTCTCCAACTTTCTCTTTTTATGCTGTTTTTTGTCCACTCTCTTTTTCTCCGTTCTTTCCTTTGTTTCTGTCTCAGACCAACACACATGTCTTATCAACATGGCCAATTGTCTTCTCTCTCATCATGTTCTCTTTGAGTTTGTGTTGGTATATTTCTGAGCCTCTTCTCTGTTGTGTCTTATAGACGGGAATGAAAGATGGAGACTACCTGACGGCGTTCCACCAGCTTCTCCTTCCTGTGGCCTATGAGGTACAGACAGAAGATCGAAAGAAAACAAAGATTTAGTAGCTTTGGACAAAAGTGTTTGCCAACTACTTCAGCTATATAACAGAAGAAGATGATGGCGTTATCACTTTCTACTTTTCCATTTAAAACATGGCATGAGGTGCATGCGCATTTAAACACTTTGTTATAAGTGCCACAGCCTAAGGCACAAGTCTATAAAGCATGCCATTGTGTCATATCTGCTTCATTAAGCTGTGAGGTGAATAGAGATGACTGTTTTTGTTATCATGTCTGTTTCTCCCCTGCAGTTCCAGCCAGAGTTGGTGTTGGTGGCAGCAGGTTTTGATTCTGTGGTCGGTGACCCCAAGGTAAAGAATTGCTCTTTAACGTTTCCTCAGGAATATGAAGTATAGGCGTATAACTGTATATAGGGGTATGTTTACAGTTTTTTTTCGAAAGGGGTCTTTGGCAATTTGATCACAAGTGGACAGCCAGGACACATCACCGTTTACACATGTATCCAAGGTGTATAGCTAGAGATGTTGTTGACTATTTGTGTTTACGTTTCAATACTGCCTATGTCACATCCTTTAAGACTTATTGTCAGGGATGCATCAGAATACAGTAGTGTTTACACACCACAAGATGTGGTCAAATGCATCCCTGACCACCTCGGCAAGTGGTTTGAGTGATCGAATCACAATACATCTTGGTGGTTGTTTACATGTGTATTTAATTTTCTGCTTGTGATCAGGTCACCCAAAATGCATTTTTAAAATAAGTATGTACATGCAGTAACTGTCTGGTGTTGGTATCCCATGCCATTTCATGAATTTACCTTCTCCTTGCATGTGTGCTGTTTGTCTGTCTACAGGGAGAGATGTCCGCCAGTCCTCAGTGTTTTGCTGTTCTTACTCACTTGCTAAAAGGTTTAGCTCAGGGTAGACTGGTGCTTGCCCTTGAGGTAACAGCAACAAAACACACCTTGCCTCCACTTGCACACTTACAACAGTGATTAGATCCAATTTCTGGATTTCTGGGTTCATTGAACTCAGGTGAATGACACCTTGGCAGGGTAAAGGGGCAGCCGTGGCCTACTGGTTAGCGCTTCGGACCTGTAACCGGAGGGTTGCCGGTTCGAACCCCGACCAGTAGGAAGCGGCTGAAGTGCCCTTGAGCAAGGCACCTAACCCCCCACTGGTCCCTGTGCGCCGCTGTTGTAGCAGGCAGCTCACTGTGTCGGGATTAGTGTGTTCTTCACCTCACTGTGTGCTGAGTGTGTTTCACTGATTCACGGATTGGGATAAATGCAGAGACCAAATTTCCCTCGTGGGATCAAAAGAGTATATATATTTAGTATAGTATAAATACTTATACTTAAAGCATCTTCCTGTCGTTTCTGTAGGCTGTGCTGTAGAAAAGTGACTTTCTTTGACTCTGTTTATACCTTCAAACCTGTAAAAGCGCTGCATTTTAAATTAATCTGTTGATTTACAGCAGACAGCCGGCAGATAGCGATAGCTTGGAAATTTTAGCGGAATTTGGTTTTAGCGAAATCAGCTAATTATTGTATAAATTTGAGGGATTTTTTCTGATTGTGTTGTATTTTATACCATCCTATACATATTATTTCCAAAATATAATGTATTATATATATTTGATTATTATATAATATTATACATTCAAAATACTATAGTCATTAGAAGAGAAAAAAAGTGATATTGCATTTTTTAACACCACAGTCACTGAAATCAATGTCCCAACAATTATACATTTTCACATTTTCAAATTCTTTCACTGCTTTGCGATCCTTTCATTTTCACTTGTTCTGTGACTGCAGGATACTGCTGATGTTTGCTTGTTTGTTTGTTTCCTCGTGTAGGGAGGATATAATTTGCAGTCGACAGCAAAGGGTGCCTGTGCCTGCTTGAAGTCGTTACTGGGGGATTCCTGTCCCCGCCTCAGTACGCCTGTGGCTCCATGTAAAAGGTGAGGATCCGGGAGGGACACCCGTGCCAGCTCAGGGCTGTAGCGGTGGTGGCGTGGCAGAGCAGTGGTAGTGCCACTGGCTGACAAAGTGCGTGAAGATGCAAGTCCTTGTCACTTTGGATAAAAGCTAAGTCCCATTCACTTAACTTTTACTGTGCCACACTGGTGGTGACCTATAAGCCAACGAGCATATAACTGCTTATCGCATGTATCAGCACAAACACATCTGATTTTGTGTTGCAACTGATTCAGTAGACCTGAAAATCATATGGTTTAGGACCATAAAGGTATGTATGTATAATATGTTGAGTGCAAAAAGTGTTTTGCACTGATCCGTCTTTACCTTCGTTGCAGTGCCCTGAAGTCCATCTCCGAGACCATCACTGCCCTTTATCCATACTGGACCTGCCTTCAGACATTTGGTATAAACGACAGTACTCCAAAATTGTTGAACTTGTCCTGGTATCTTTTAAATCAGGGTAATTATGCAGTAATTAAAACAGTGACTATAGTTTTAGGTGAGTCTTACAGTCTTCTTTTGTAATTGTTAGTTCTAGTGTATGCCAGATTTGTACCCAGTGAGGCTCATGCATCCATGTCTGTGTAGTGTAGTCTGTGTAGTTGGAGATATGTGCTGTATCGTTGTTTGTGTTTGTTTTACAGAGGGAGGCCCCCTACCACAGCAGGATGAATCAGACGAGGACCAGCCAGAAAGCCAGCTCACTGGTCTGGTGTATGACCAGAGGATGATGGAGCACCACAACATGTGGGATGGGTAAGGGATTCAGATGCAGGATTGTCTTTGTTCTCTGTGGTGCATGTGTGGCAGCTTTTTTCAGGCTTGCTTGACACAACACTGTAATTACTAAGTTATTACTAGTACTAAATGATTCCAATTTCTGATTAGCTTAATACACCTTTTTGTCATCTTAAAGACCACTTTCGGTGAAAATCATGTTTTTGACCTTGTTAATATATCTCTATAATTTCTGGCCCACCTGGGCTGTGATTGGTGGAAACGTAGATCCAAAGCAAAAATCCTCAGCTATGACATTATTTCCCTCAATGTCTTGGCCGATAGGGATGTGCCATGTATTATCATTACTGATATACTGGTCAAATTCCTCCCCATGATAAGAATTGGGTATGACATAGTTGATTACATGATTAATAGTTTCTGCAAGGTGAGAACAAACATTAGTAAATGCAAAGTTCAAATTGTAGACAAAGAAGAAGATTTCATTGCTCAATTCAGGCACCAGTTCATGAGGGCGTCATAAGGGTATAGAACCAATCCTGTATACTTGGGGGTGGAACAATTCTTCATAAAGAGGCAAACAAGCTAGTGTGTCAGCTGCAGCAGTCAGTAGCAGGTGAACAGGTGTGTGGAGAGGGGGCGGGGCCAAATAGATCCCAATTCCCAAAATGTGTAATGATGTAAAGTTACGTTACGCTTGCGTAAGCTATTTCAAGGCCATGAGGGGATTGTTGCTAGAGTGCGTCTTGCCCAATTGCCCAACTTGTGGTCATACATAGAAATGCAATTTGTATGTAGCAGCTAAACTAAAGACACTGATGTACACTGTAATACACTGTACACCTGTGTATATGATATGTATATCAATATACAGTATGTGTGTAAGTGACATGTATACCGTCTGTTTTCTGTGTTGTTAGTCATCACCCAGAACAGCCAATGAGGATCGCTCGCATTTTCTCACGCCATGAGAACCTGGGACTGGTTAGCCGATGCTACAGCATACCTGCTCGCCTGGCCACAGAAAAAGAGCTGGCCCTGTGTCACAGGTATGACAGAGGGGTTTCCCGACCTAGACTTCAGGGGTGCCAGTGCTGGTGTACCAAACATAAAATCCTCCCCAGTCTTGTGTCAGTCATTCCTGAATCAGGGGTTAGAACCAATCAACTGGTTCAGAGAATGGGTGGATTGAAACCATGACTTGAATTACATCTCTACATCTCTTTCAATAAATAGACTGCAGTGTTTTCCTTAGAATTGAATTCCATTTGTGGTGGTTGGTTTGCAGAATTAACTTGAATACAACCATTTTAACAAATTAGCACAGCGTGGTTATGATGCTAACCAGATTTAAGCACAATTTAGTACAACCTGGAAAATCATTGTGTGGTGGTCAATGTTGATATTGTGGTGGGCCGCCACAAATAAGTCAATGTATGGGAAACACTGGACTGTAATCAAGTCATAATTAAGTCAAACATTTGAATAATTGTTATATGACAAAAGTTCTTCCTTAATGGGGAAAAAACACAGTCAGTCTTGTCTAAGTCACTCGTAACTTCTCAGTGATGAGCACATCCAGAAAATCAAGGGCACAGAGGGCATGAAGCCCCGAGACCTGCACCGTCTGGGAGGAGAGTACAACTCCATCTACATCAACAATGAAAGCTACAAGTGTGCCCGACTGGCCGCAGGGGCCTGCTTCAACGCAGCACAGGCTGTTCTCACTGGACAGGTATTCAGCTACTGTTCAGTCTGAAGCTTTTTGATTTCAAGGATCATTTGCTGATGAAAGACATGTTTAAAAGCAAAAATAGAACAGAATTTTATTTAGCTTTATTATTAATTTTGCTTGGAATTCATTATGCTACTTTTAGATGTTCGATGTGGAAAAGATGTAGAACACGATGTAGGAATTGGTCCTTATACAACACAATGTAGGAACTGGTACTTATACAGTATACCCCATGTCATCAGTTTTTAAGGTACCGTGTACCCATTAGAGGCTGGTTGGTACAATAGCAGGCATGCCCGGACACCATTCTCCATTAATCAGTGTACCATCAAAATGAGTTTGAAGCCATTATTTTAAGAAAAGATCTACAGGTACATACTGTTGCTTTAATGTTTCACCTGTGTCCTCTGTGCCTGGGTTTTGTCCCTGTGAAGGTGAGAAACGCTGCGGCCATTGTTCGGCCTCCTGGTCACCACGCCGAGGCGGACAAAGCGTGCGGCTTCTGCTTCTTCAACACGGCAGCACTTACCGCCCGCTACGCCCAGAGCCTCTCGCCCAGCCACAAGCCGCTGCGTGTGCTCATCCTGGACTGGGACGTTCATCACGGCAATGGCACCCAGCATATCTTCGAGAAGGATGACAGGTGGGGCCTCATCTACATCTTCAAGCCATCACCTCTGTAAAATAGGGTATAAGCAGTAGGAAGCTAACTTCCCACTGAGTGCAAGTGCACTGATGTAAATCTTTAGTGTGTGCTGGAATGCTTCTTGAGATGAAATCATCAAGGAAATCGAGTTCATACATTAATGAATGGAGATGCAAGTGATGTTCCTCCTCAGTCATCGTTTGCTCACATCACCCCCCAATCTTCATAGGGGGCTAGGACTACTCTGACATCAGATTTAATGTCAGAGAACTTGTAGAACAAATAATGCAGGTATTTGACATTTAGCTCCAACCTCCTCTTCAGAAGTACTGTTGCAAACGAATGCAAACGTTGCGATCGAATGCAAACGTTTGGGAAAGATTGATGTGCCCGAGGCTCCAGACTTTAACCTCGTCTGTGCTGGTTAGCTGTTTAGCTTAGTTTGTACTTCAAACTAAGTTTGAAGTACAAGACCGATTGCTTTCACACTCTGTAGAGCAAGTGAGTCAATGGCTGAATACTGACAGCAAAAAAACATTACATTCTGCACACTACAGCAAGCCCAAATCCCCCATGCCAGGATTTATGAATGGAAATAAATCAAGGCTGACATGAATCATGAATCGTCTTATTTTGTTGGCTCCGCTCCCTTTCTCAGTGTGCTGTACATCTCGCTACATCGATATGAGGATGGCACGTTCTTCCCTAACTCTGAGGATGCCGACTATGACAAAGTCGGGGAAGGCAAAGGTCGTGGCTTCAACGTCAACATTCCCTGGAGTGGGGGGAAGATGGGAGACTCCGAGTACCTGGCAGCCTTCCACCACATTGTCATGCCCATCGCCAGAGAGGTAGGGAATATACTGAGTACTGTTTCTCTTAATAAGACTCATTCATGTACACATTTATAGGTGGTTTTTGGTATGGAATCAAATGACTTGCCAGATGCCAAGCACAAACACATTTTGTGTCCTTTTCCACTCAATTTTTTACCCAGTAGAATGCAGATGATATTATCTTGTATTTGGGCATGCTTTATTATGTTACTTAGCTACTAATATGGGAGAAAAGGTATAAAAAGACTTCACTCTCGCGGTAGTGGAGTTGATTATCTTGTGACTTGTTTCAGTCCGTATTCATACACGCACACACATCATCACACACATCTGCAAAAAGACTCGGGCAGTGCCCAGATAATATTCAATGAGCTAGGCAGCAACTTCCAGAACAGCAATTCTCACCATTATGGGCAGTGTGTGAAAATGTCCCTTCTCTCCCCTTGTAGTTTAGCCCAGACCTGGTGCTGGTGTCCGCAGGCTTCGATGCTGCCCGGGGAGACCCTCTGGGAGGCTACCAGGTGACCCCGGAGGGCTACGCCCACTTCACCCATCAGCTCATGACCTTAGCAGCGGGAAGAGTGATCATCATCCTAGAGGTCAGGTTATGTTAAATGATTAGATTTCACGCATTGTAATGACACACTGTACTTTCTTCCATAATGTGTAACACAGTGATATAAAGTGCAAATTATACATTTTTATGCACACTCCAATGGGAAGTTTTAGACACACGCTAGTCTTAATTCACTTTGAATCCTTGGTGGATTCCCTAAAGGAATAGCCTTATAGTAGTACAATAACTGATGACTGATAAAGGTCAGTTAATCTCAGTCTTTTTCAGTTGGTTAGGCCATGTTCTAAGATTGGTGGCTTTGTGTTGATTGCACAGGGTTAGGGATGTAACGATTACCGGTTTAACGGTAAACCACGATAAAAATGTTGACGATAACAGTTACCGTTTTCATTTCAAATATCATAATTATAACGGTTGATTACCACGGTGTGGAAACCGTGTGTTTAATCCTTCCCAGCTTCATCCGAACCTGCTTTTGACATAGGCCTGGTACAATGAAACAAAACTGGTACCCTACTGATTCTGTTGTCTAATTAATTCAGATTAGGCTACACCTGCTTTTAAAAGGCAGAACATTTTCACCGCAAAACGCGCGCTGTATCATGTAGCCACTCTGCGTCTTTTTATGTGCGCGTCCACATTCAATCCATTCCACTCACGTTATCAGGAGAATACCATAGCGTAAAGTTTTATTTTGAACACTTACTGGGTCTCACTCATTGGATCCAAATAACAGAAATAGCAAACTCCAAGTCATAGTAGGGTAAGAGCACATAGCCAATTAAACATGACCAGGGAAAAAGTGAACGGGACAACACACAATGCGTAACGTAATGCTGTGAATTAAGAATGCTCAGCTCAGCCAAGTTCGTTTGTGCAGTCAGGAAGTAGGCTTATGAATGTGAACAAAAATATGCCCTTCTCCAGTAGTAATAGGCCACTTTAAAATGCACCAGAATAAAGGAATCACATCTACTCAGTAACAATTTTTTTTATCCCCACCCCCCTCAGCACCCCCTCTATGAGCACCCACAGGTGAAAATGAGTTCCAGCATCCCTGGTTAAAAGTTACACTTTTGATAAGGTTTTGCCTATATTTGTGTAATATAATAAACACTGTCATACTTTTTAAACTATTTCAGCTTGTGTAGGTCTATCAGTGTTTTCTGAACATATTGAACACGCTTTTAAAAATACCGCGATAATACCGAAAACTGTGATAATTTTGGTCACTTTAACCGTGAGGTTAAATTTTCATATTGTTACATCCCTACACAGGGTGGCTATAATCTGACCTCCATCTCTGAGTCCATGGCTATGTGCACTAGCATGCTACTGGGAGACCCTTCGCCACGGCTGCCGTCCCTGCCCCCTCCACATCCCAACGCAGCCATCAGCATCAACAACGTCCTGCGTGCTCACGCCCCCTACTGGAGCTCTTTGAGAATGCAAAGTCAGTGTTTGGTATTTCCTACAGTCCCATGTTGTTGGGGTATGTTTTCAGAAAATATAATTACATACAATGTGCATTGGCGGTATTAGATCATGACCTCCTCTGTCTGTCCACAGTTCCCCAGTCCCTCCGGCTGGCTTTACCTTCTCCCAAAACCAGAGGGAAGCGGACGCCTGTCGGAAAAGACAAAAAGACCTCAAGGCAGTCGACTCCCGCCAAAAGCCCGGGTCAGGGGTTTTCACCAGAAGCAGCCTCCCCTGTGGCCTCTTCACAGGGCACTGGCCATGAGGAGTCAGGCCTGGAGGACCTCACCAAGGGCCTGCTCTCCCTAGACCTGAACACAACTACCTCAGCCAATAGCAGCCCGTCATCTGTTCCTGTGGGAGGAGCTAGACGGAAGGTCAAGCCAAGTCCTCAAAAAGCATCAGAAATGAAGAAGGGTGCATCACCCCACAACGTGACCTCAGACAACATGCAGGAAGAGGAAGAGGAAAGCAAAGACAACCCACAGGGGGATGCACAAAGCACAAATGAGATGCAGGTAAGTCTGTGTGGCCTGAACAACTGAAAGTAGTTGGCACTGAACCACCGTGTTCCAGTGACTGTTGCAGGGGGAGAGCTGAAGGCATTGTCTCGAAAATGTGTCAGCTGTATGGGAGACTGCCAAAGAACACACAATTTGTTTTGGCACATATTGTATTACTGTTTGCTATCTGAATGATCCTTAATGTCCTTCAGTTAGGTCAGTAAGAGTGCAAGAGGTGAATTATCGAAGTATTTATTCAAGGATAGACTGGGTGGGCGGTTAAATAACAAAGGCCTCCGCCAGGGTGGGTCTAGATTTCTAGGCTAGATGAACTCTAATATACATAAAGACTGAACCAAGAACATGGATATATCAATGCACAACTCCAAAAAAAATGAATGCAATATGAAATATGAAAAAAGAATAGCCTAGAATAGATCATCAGAGCAGCCGCTCCACAAACGTGTCTTAATTAACGTCATGCAGTTAACAAGGTGCGAAGGAGCTTGCTATTCTTCGCAACATTGTCTATCACGTCATCAGCATCCAAGTTCATTACTACCTCTTTCTCTGTCGCCATCAGCATAAAGGCATCCAAATTATCCTGTGACAATCGGTCCTTAGGCGATTCTTGATTAATTTAAGAGTGGAAAAACTCCGTTCGCAATTCGCATGCCACTTGAGTAGCCTACATGACAGTGTTAGTATAGGAATTTATATGCTAACCATATTGTTGTAGGCACAGGTAAAGAGATTTAACTGCTGGAGAAGGAAATAGCATCAGAGAGCACAATTCTTGCAGTTAGCACATTTCTTGCTCACCAGGTTTATTTCTGTATCTCTATCTCCGCGGCATCATCAAAGTCCGATGCTCTGACTGTAGGCCTACTCGTTTAGAGGAGACTTTTTCAGGCTGTGCGTAGCGAGGTGTGTCGATTCCGACTGTAGATTCTTCACTACATTTAAGCAGACATTTACTTATGTTTCGAAGTGCATTTGGGGGCAGTTTATTAGCTTTTATAAGTTGAAAATTCCGAGGATCAAGGCATGCTAGATCGGCATACAATTTCCCGTGCTGAAGGAAGTAGACGCATTCGGTTTTGAAATTCCCAGAAATCATTGCTTCATATAACTTTTGTAAACCAATAATAAAATAAAATATACAGGCATATTTATTGTATTTCAATTTCAAACAATGCACTTTTTAAACATTTGATTGAATAAGGCTACAAAAGAAAGAATGTAGGCTGATGTAAATATTGAGGGTCACCATGACTGTAGTGATTGTCCGGCCCACGAGAGGCCGCGGCCCTTCTGGCATCTGCCCAAATGCAAGACTGTCCAGTCAGTCACTGGTCGTAGCGATGTTGTTGACACCACAGGTCGTATAGGGTATGTAGGTCATTTAGACTGTGACCCCTCCTCCTTTATTTTTTTGCTTGAATCAGCATTTCCACCTGCTTGCACCAGCGTAAATCTTTCAATTTCAAACAGTCTGGCTTTTATGGAAACGCACGGCCAAAACAAAACAGCGATGCTTCGCGAGAAATGATGGGTAGCTATTTCTTAATAGCCCGTCAGTTTGTTTACTCGAACGCAAGTTGAGGTGTTTGTAATCACACCTTATGTTGAAGAAAAAACGCGAGCTGAAAAGTTTAACTATTTTAACTTTGAGCTCCTCGCTTTCTTTCTGCTTGATCATTTAAACGTGCCGCGTTCAGTAGCGTCGTTCCATACAATTGAATTCGAGCGCCTGGAGGTGAAAAAGCGTGTCAGTCTGAACGGCCACTGAAGAAAGAATCTGATCTATTTATACTATTTGCATGTTAAAACTTCTCTGACAACACTTATTCAGAAAGCCGACCAGAGCAACTTCTGAGTCCCAAGGTAAGAGTACAGGTCGCAGCAGTTAACAGCTACTGTACCTGTGTCTCCAAAATCTGCTCATTGAAGACAGAAACGGAATTAGTAGCACACTTCCTAGACAGTTCAGTTTAGAAATGTGTTTAGATTCAACAGGGTTTCTATATTAATGTAAATAGGGCTCTGAGTATTGTAGTCTGTGGAAATTGGTAGAACATAATTGCTGTTTTATTTGGATTATGGGGGATGTAAATAAATCTATTTACATTTCCATATTTAAGCCAGCTGCTGAAACTGGTACAGCGGCCACAGCAACAAGTGACCAAGACAGTGTGGAACTGGAGGGAGCTTGCGGCACATCTAATAATATTTTTATCATCTGTGGAGGCGAAGACATGGATTCAGTAAGGATTTGAAAATGTATTTTCTTAATCACTGTGCATCATGCTTTGTTGCCCATTCAGTCCTAATGCTTTTGGTGCCCATATTGAAGTTGTCAATGTTGTCTTTTGTAACTTCTTCCAGCAATGTGTGATGTACTTTTAAAGATACTAACTCAAAAAATGTCAGTGAAACAGAGCACAGTTAATTCTGTGTTCTGTGTAGAGATGACTTTTCCTCTATTAGTTTATTTTCGTTTCCAAACATTTGCCTCAGGTTTACCATCATGCCTCTTAAGCAGAAAGCAGTGCTCAGATACTCTCCTGTGTCTCGATAAGAAATGGTAGTAGTGTGGTAGTGGTAGTGACTCGGGATGCTGCTCTCCCTCCCCCTTCCCTTCCAGGGTGCAGTGCAGCCTCTGGCTTGGTGCCCCCATTTGGAGGCTCTGAAGCCGGTCCCCACCACAGGCATCAACATCCAGCAGCCATGCGACGAGTGTGGCTCAGAGGAAGAGAACTGGCTCTGTCTCCTCTGTTACAAGGTGAATGCTGACGCTGAAGCTTTTTGTTTTTTACATTCGGTCATACTGTATTTAACCATTTCTTGTGTCCATCACAATGTATAGAACAGTGTAGTGCCTCCTGGGACGTGAACTATTGATCCAAACATTGTTAATAGTACAGTAGTAGTACAGTGAAGTATTTGTGAGCACAACTATGTTTCCCCTCTTCTGAAAAATGTAGTTGATGTTACAGTACATGCAGGAATTACATGCTCATCATCCTCTATGTTATGGAATTAATGAGTCTTGTTTTCTTTATGACCAAACCCAGGTACTCTGTGGTCGCTTCGTTAATGAGCACATGGTGATGCATGGCGTGGTCTCTGGCCATCCCCTGGTGCTGAGTTTCTCTGATCTCTCTGTGTGGTGCTACCCATGCGAGGCCTACATCGACAATAAGGTACAAGCTTTCACAACCCACCTCCTTCACATAATGGAGGTATCTAAGAAATTAATACAACCATATTTTTTGCCACGCCAAGTTTCAAGCTTTGATCTGTCAAATAAGGCATTTTATCACATATTACAACTTCCCTCTGGTTTATAAACTAAATGTGAAGAAATTAGTAGTGAAATACTTAACTGCACAACTGCTATCAGGGAGGGCAGGACCATCAACCTTTTCCTCAGACTGGGCTTAACCAGTGCCTCGTAAGTTTCTATGCCAGTGAATCTTAACAGATCTGTGTTGATCCCCTGTGATGTCTCTCCCTCAGGCCCTGTATGAAGCCAAGAACACAGTGCATGTGGCGAAGTTTGGCCAGGACATGCCCGTCCCTGCTGCCGAGAAGATGGGAGACAGAGCCGGGCCGTGAGAATGTGAGTGTGTGTGTGTGTGTGTGTGTGTGTGTGTGTGTGTGTGTGTGTGTGTGTGTGTGTGTGTGTGTGTGTGTGTGTGTGGAACACGCCCTCTGGTGGCCAGGAGAAGTACTGTTGTCCTGAAGCAATATCAGCTGTCACCAGACAGGCTGCGTCTAAAAATGTGCAGCTTCTTAACGAGACTCAGAAGTGCCTCCATCATCTTCTGTCTTCTCCTTGAACCTCTCTGGTGCTCCTCACGTCAGTGTGTTGTCCAGGAAAGTAGAATAAGCTGACCATAGCTGTTTATTTGAATACAATTTTTTTTTTATACCGTTTTGAATGATCTTTTATAACACAGGGTTATTCTGTCCTTCCATCTTTTATTTCTTTCTCCTTTTTTGCTCAGTGCCAAATTGACAAATACTCCACTTGAGTGATGCAAACTTACCAAAAGGACTTAGTGGGAGGTCTTTGTGTTCCTCAGACTACTTTTGCACTCCTCTGCATGATGTTTTCTAACTGTATGCTTACTTTGCGTTCCGTTAGGAATAGTGTGGGAGTGCAAAATTATTTTAGGACTGAACAAATCCCACCCTGGCCTTTTCATCAGCTTTGTGCTAAAACATTGTGTGCTGCTTTAGCTTTTCGTTGGATTCTACTTCATATATTACTAAAGTATATCGTTGATTTCTGCAGCAGAATCATGTGTAATGTGCAATATTTTGTCATCTTCCCTACTCCTCCCTCATGTTTATCCTTATTTAAACATTGCTTCTCAATCCAACAGAAATCAAATAGAGATTTTGCTATCGGTTTTGAGACACAACAGAGCAAGTAAAGATATCAGTGTTGTATTCAAGCAGCTGATGTACCATGACGTCAAGCCAAGGCACATAGACTTACTGTAATATTACTGTATGCCCGGAGACACACTCATCTTCTATAGGGATGGGTGCTGCAGTTAGATAGCACTTCATGAATGATGGTGTTTTTTAATCTTGGCTAATCACACACTGCAGTCAAAGAGTTTTTAGATTTGTTTGTCTGGTTATCAGCTCAGCTGCAACTTTTTTTTTTTCTGAAGTGAGAATATCATATCGCAAAACATGTTTCTCTTTGTGATAATCACTTTTGTGTCATAGCCAACTGAACACACACAATGAAATACGCATGGTGCCATAAGGGGGTAGTTCACATCACCAGCGGTGCTCAAGTCACTTTTGGATAGTGATTTCCCGGCAAGTTGCATGCTCTGTAGAAAGCACATGGGACACAACAGTTGGACATTTGGACAGTTGGACAAAATGAAGGAATTCCCACATTACTGCAGTTGATCTCTCCATGCTCTCGAATGTTAAACTGCTGCAACTACCTCGCAAATGCTTCGCAAAATATTGATATTGTCCTTATGTGTGACACAAACACATACTGTACATGCCACATATGATAGTGACAGATGAAGAGAGACATTAAAATGGAGGGTATACCATTTTTTAACCAAACTGTTTTGGCCAGGACCACTGTGAAATATTTCAGGCTTAATAAATTGAATGAGTGAAAGTCAGAACTAGAAAGGAAGGTTTAATATAGAACTAGGAGCAAAGCTTTAGGAACAATACCGACTCAAATATTCTTACACTGACTGTAACATTAATTAGACAAGGTAGGTCACATTAAGTGTATTGGGAGTGCCTGTGCTCATACTATTGTGATGATCCTTTCACAAAGCTGCATAATACAGCATAATTTCCTGAATAATGATGGGAAAATCACAGGTGTATTTGGATAATTAGATTTCATGTTCAGGGCTGGGAGTCATGAAGCGTTCTGGGTACAACATCATAATAACTATAACAGTTTATATAAGTTGAGACACAACCAACAGGGTTACTCTCCCTGCAGTTCAGGTTTTGAAAACTCCTTTGACCTCTCAACAGGACTGAAGTCATGGAAACAGAATCTGTTTTTCCTCTGCTAATGATGTGGAGATCAGTGAATGCAACCACTTAGTGTTCATCATTATGGCGTTGATAATGCCACTTCAGTTGGATTTGGTTAGCATCTAGGAGCCCGACGCGATCAACTATTCAACTTACTTGGGTTTACAAGTAATACAGAAAATGTATTCTACATTAAAGACACACCAAGCCTTTTCAGTATAATTAATATAATTTTTTTATATAACTTAATTTTTTTTTTTTCCATGAAGCATGTCAAGGTTAGCAGCAATAGTAAGAATGTCTATGCAGAGCATGGAAATATCAATATTTAAGAATGTGGATCAGATTTATCATGATATGAGGGTGTTATGGAAGTTCAAATCCTCTTTAACAACACAGTGCAATACTATTATATATTTTTGACATTAGTACCTAAAGACAGTTTGAAGTTGAATTGTTGATTTTGTATTTATCTTTTATCATCTCTCTGCACCTGACGCACATGTTCAATGCCAATGTATCTCTTCTCATCTGTAGCAAGTAATTCCTGTAACTTATTGTTTATTCTCTGTAAACATTCTCATTAAATACATCAATTGTTGTGACACCTGGTTGGTCTCGGTTCTTTTTATATTTAGTGTAAAAAAACTGCATAATATGGACAGCTCCCAGAATGCAGAGTCACTGCTGATACAGATTGCTCTCAGCATGGTGAGTTCATTCAGGCTGGCTGATTGTTTATTCTCTTTGCTGCTGTGCAGGATTGCTCTGTGGCCCCCTGCCCCCTGTTGGAATTGATACCAAACTGAATGAGAAAGGGAGGGGAGATCGGTGACGGAGGAATAAATCACTGCTGGTGCATCTCTTTAGGTGTCTGTCTCCCCTGTCACACACACACACTCTGTTATACATATCTGTATCTTACACACACACACACACAAATCGTCTCCTGTGTCTACTCCTGACTCATACACACAGGCTCATTTAATCCCCTCTTTGTCACACACACACACACTCTCCTTTTTCTGTCATGCACACACTGACACATCTACCCCCTTTTTTGTCACACACAGACACACACACATACACACAATCTCCTCTTTCTGTCATACAAACAGACATATACATACACAACCTCCCCTTTCCGTCAAACACACACACACACACATGCATCCCATCTCTTCTATTCCTTGTCCTCTCCTCCACCCTATCGTTATTTTCCCCCCTTGCTAACATTTTGGCTCTGGAGGCAGAGCTTTGAATTATAGCACTCCTCTCTCTCTCTCTCTCTCTCTCCCTCCTGCTCCTCAGGCTGAGCCATCATTCCCTTCGCCATTCTGCATCGATGCACAGCACTGCAGCAGATTGTGCGCGTGCTTCAGTGTATGCGTGTGTGTGTGTGTGTCTGTGCACTGATGTCTCTGGGCATAGAAAACCCCTCCCCTCCCCCATGCTCCTCTAATGCCAAGCCTCCATCCCTCCCTCCCTCCTTTTTCCCCTCTCTTCTCATCTCTCCTTTTCTCCGGTGCTAATGGTGTGGGCCTGTAGCTGATGCCGATCATCCTGCCATCGTCACCGATCCAAAAAAGGGAGGAGGAGACTATTTTCTTTCAGCTTGTTTTCTTTTCCTGCTTTTTTTCTGAAGTCATTTCCCGCCTCTTCATCTCTGACCAGACTATGCAGCTCCCTGTAATCGACCCGTGATTAGATTTCTTTGGCTTTTTTTCTCTCTCTCTCTCTCTCTCTCTCTCTCGTTCTCCGTGTGCTTTTGGAAGACAGACTCGCAGCCAGGCAGTACCTAGAGGAGAGGTGATTGTTTACGGCTTTTGTTTTTGTTGTCGTTTCCTCCCTTGCTCCATTGTGTATCTCATTCTCTGTCATCGCCACACTCACAGGAACCATCCACCAACTGTGTTCATTATCTGCTCATATGCTCATCAAGCATGTTTATTTGGTCATGATTCTGCTGTCCTTGGTTCCAAAGCATCTCTACGCAATCATTTTCCTAATTTCATGTTGGTGTGGTGTGTTCTATGGTGTGTGATTCTGCTGCCACTAGTTTGGTGTCTCTTGTTTATGGACTGACCCACAAACATCCTATATATGCTGTGTCTTTTTCCTGTGTTTTTAAATCCATCCCTGGATGCCATTAATCCGCTGCCCCTGAGCCAGGAGAGCCTGATCCCTTACTGAAGGATGTTCTTAGTGTTTGTTGTGCTTGTTGTGCAACCACATTCATTTTAACACCTGGCGTGCATATTTGTGGGTCTTCTTGTGATTGTCACTATTAAGATTTGACCCTTCTTATCAGCATGTTATTGGGCCTCGTGGGCCTGTCACATTCTTATATGCATACTTGTGTATGGCATGTACCATCATATTATTTGTTGTTACTTGTTAAGATAATGTATTTATCAACCTTCACTCTATAGCTTGACTTTCACAGTTATTTAACCTTAACCTTGACACCATGTTGAGCCTTGTGAACCTGTCACATTTCTGTTTGCATGCTTGTATATGGCACATACCATTGTTGTTTCCTCTTACTTGGTCTTTTTGATTCATCATCTTTTGCAGTTCTTTAAACGTAGCCTTGACCCTGATAGTTTCATGCATATGTATTGTGTGAGCCTTACAAACGCTCATATAGTGAGCCTCCTCTCTTCTACCTGTGAATTTGTTATGCTCTCATCATATATGCTAAACTTCAGACACTATCTACATCTCTAATGACCTCAAACCCTGTGTCCACTTGTACAGCCATGCAGGTGCACACGTCGGAGGTGGCGCGCCTCTACCAGACGGAGTTTATCCGCAGCGCCCGGGCGGTGGGCGTGCTGTGGGCCGTCTGCACGCTCTGCTTCGCCGTCATTGAGGTGGTCATCCTCATCCAGCCATCGTGGGTGGGCACGCGGCAGCTCCACTACCGTCCCGGCACCCCACCGCCTCCGGCCGGCACGCTGGGCCTGTTCGAGGTGTGCCTGGAGACGGGCTGGCCCGTGCCCGAGTGCCGTGGCTCGCTGCGCACCCTCACGCCGCTGCCGGCCTTCCAGTCACCGGCCGTGCTCGTGTGCATCTCACTGACCATGGTGTGGGCGTCTGTGGGCTGCCTGTGTCTCTTCCGCTTCTGCAACTCCGCCACGGTGTACAAGATATGCGCCTGGCTACAGCTCACTGCAGGTGTGTTCATGCATATGTGATGAGGGGATGTGTCTAACCTGTCTGTTAGAGAACAACAATGTTTGCAAACAACGTTTGCCTTTATTCAGATAGGATAGTGAATAGACTGACAGGAAGCGAGTGGCAGAGAGAGGAATGGGGTGGGATCAGCAAATGACCCCAGTTGCGCCACAGGGCCCCCCATAATCTTTTTTTCTCAATTAATCTTTAACTCAATTTTTCTATTTAATATTAATACTCATTTCTGAAATAGTACTAGACTACATAGACCGTCATGTTATAAACCTTTGACACATATAGCAGCAATTCAGTTTCATTCTGTGTAAACTACACCATGGAATGCTGACAGACCATTCTATCTATCTCTTGTATGCACACAGGCTTCTGTCTGGCTCTGGCCTGTGTGCTGTTCCCGGACTCTTGGGAGAGTGCCGAGATGCGTGCCCTCTGCGGGGAGAGCGTGAGCAGCTTCTCCCCCGGAAACTGCACCGTGCACTGGGCATACGTGCTGGCCATGCTGGGCATCCTGGATGCCGCCATACTGGCCACGCTCGCCTTTGTGCTGGGAAATCGACAGGATGCCCTCCTGCCCGACGATGCAAAGGATGGTAAGCTGTGAGAGTCGCCATATTTATTACACTGGAGACTGCAGGCAGGTTGAGGCACTCTGATGATTGTGTGTTATACTAAATACTGTCCAATTTAAGGGTGAATAATAACCATGAATAATAATATTTACACTGTAACCCTAGAGGTTGTTTTTCAAAGGAACCATGACAAAACTTTATCTTAAATTCATTTTTCTGTATTCATCTACTATTGCATTCAGATTTTCATTGCATGCATTTCTAAAAAAAACGGATTATTATTTCAAATATACACAGCAGAGATGTTAAGTTCCCGTGCTATAGGTAGGGGATTTCACACAGCGGTCAATCTACAACTAAGCCTATTTACCGTCAAAACCAAAATCACTAACAAATCACAAATCACTAACAAAAACAACACCAACAGAACAGCCTTAAGAGCATTTCACTGGGGTTATCTCAAGCAGGCACCTTCCTTCATAGGCGTTTCACTGAACTAGGCCCACGACACCTACAGAAGACTCAACAGTGATATCTGGCGTCCCAGACTCACCCCCTCCACACTCATGATGGGTCCTCTACCAACAAATACTGACAACGAACCAAACAGGACAACACAAAACCACCAACAAAGCAGCCTCTGTGCGCAACAAATAGGTTTCACTAGCACAGTGGTTCTCAAACTGGGGGTCGCCAAACATATTGGAGGGGTCGCAAAATGATTTGCATTGAAGACATTTTTCTGAAGGTTTTTAGACCAACCTGTTTTAAAAACGGGGATATTCAGTAGCCGTAGATGTAGGCTTCCAATTCACAGTGTTTCCATAATGTTCCTCAGAAAGTGGATACTCTGTTAACGCAAACTCATATACTGTATCTACCTGCGCCCCT